>NC_134571.1:128354778-128609778 GCF_050947875.1 Dermacentor variabilis
TATTGAACTGCATCAATAAACACACAGTAACAGTAGGAAGAAGCGCACTGATCCAAACACCCTTCCGGATTGATTTCAGCTATTGGCAAATAGCACCCGTGTATGGGAATGTGCTATATAATGAAATAATGTGTCCAGTAAAGAGAGAGAGTGTGTCTTTTAGGTGGAAACATAAAGAGATAAGTGCAGCGCCATAACTGACTCTCAGGTGAGGTCACCTCATCAACCAGAAAAGAGTGAGGAGCAGGCTTCTGTTAAAAAAAAGGACATTTGAGAGAAAGGTGACTTCTCTCTCTGCTTACGAGATCCATGCGCCGTGCATGACTACTGCAAAATTCGGCTGAGATGTTCACAGCAACATATGCTATCTGCAAACTGCCGTTTTTTCACCAAGTCCAAGAATTGGTTCAGGGCCACCTTAAAAGACTGCAAGTGGTAATTTAAAAATTGAAATATTGCTGCAGATAAAAATGTTATGCATTGTATTAAAGAGCAAGAAGAAGGAAAGGCCTAGGCCTTGCCCTGTTGGCTACTTTACACTTCGGTAAGTGGAGAGGGTGAAAGAAGGATTAGAAAGTAAGAAATATATTATACATATAGTAGTCAAAAAGTGTCATTCAGTTACTATAAGGTATCTACTGGTATGTCATGGCATGGTGAAAGCAAGTCTCTAGACAGCCCCACCAAAGTGCATGGCCTTCATTGGTTCCAAATGGCATTTCCCATTGTTTTGAAAATGAAGTTCTTTGTTTAGCTGTGACTCTGGTGTTGTATTGTATCAGTCAAAACAGAATTGATATGATAAATTTCTGTCTCATGTTCCTGAGGCATTCTGATTCTGTCTTGGCTTTGTGATATTGGGAGAGCTTGGAGGGTTGCATCTATGGGCACAGTGACAAGAAATTCTGCTACGTTTAAAAATAGCTGTACATGTATTTGGCTCAGGCATTATGATAGGAGACTAGTATTGCACCTTTGAACACGGCACTGTGCTAATAATATGTTGTATTAGTATAGTATGCTTTGGCTTGCTTACGGGAATACCTTTGAACTGGAAGTTCTCGAATCAGCAGCGCTGGACTGAGAAATGTGGTAGCTTTATGAGTTGCACTTATCTGCTGCATGCATAGAGAAGTGCACGAGTCGAATTGTAAAAGAACAAGTGTTTTTCCTTGACAGCAGTGTGTGTACAGCTTGCAGTCCTTTGCGATCCCAGGCTCAATCTTCCTGAGCATCCTCTCTGGTTTCCTCTTTCCATTCCCGTTGGCACTGTTCCTGGTTTGCCTCGTAAGTTTGACACTTGGGATAAATAAGTTTGGTTCCAATGTGTGGAATGGTTTTGCTATGGTGTATCCATTCATGCGCTGCGTGCACAAGTGTGCACGCCAAGTGGGATTCTCCCCGGAAGTTTTTGAGGGGAGGACATTTTGCGATCGAAGAGGGGAGGGGGGTTACATGCACGACTAGCCCCTCTCTCTCTCTCTCTTTCTTTTCTTGACAGGACCATTCTGTCATCTTGAATTTGAAATTCACCGATTTTGGATGAAATAATGAAAATAATGCGAGCCAGCGACACATCTTACCGCAATTGCCAAATTTTGTTAGGACAAAGAAATGCACAGCTCGCTGATGTCAAAATGCACGCTAGTACGTGCTGGTGATTCAAATCTGCATTAGCCAGTAGGAGTGCTTCCTGTGTCCACGAGGCAGCAGTAATTAATTTTGACTCTAGTTTTTTTTTTCATTTTTCGTTTGCTTCTTTTGCTTTATTTCTGCATGATAAAATATGGTGCTGTGGCGATTTGAAGGTCAGATATCTTCTCTTTATGATGATTCCAAAATGGTGGCGTTGCATCAGTGGGAAGTTGCGCACTCTGGTGCAATGGCATCTTTCGACGCTCGATTTTATACTCCGTTTTTGCCGACAATGCATTGGAAAAGTCCAATTTTTCTGAACTTCTATGTCACTTTTATTTCTGATCTTTCCCTATGTGATAAAGGAACAATCGAGGATAACGAAAAAAGAAAGAAAGGAGAATTGAAAATTGTAACTGGCCAACCGGAGCGGTATGTGGCATTTCCACTGCCGACTACTGTGGGGAGAACCCTGATGCCAACATAGTGCATCAAAAGAAAAAGCACTGATGAAAATAATGATATCTAAAATGTGTTGCAAGTATCTTGAAACACTCCTTATTAAGCCTGTACTGCAAGTCTGTGTTTGGTGTTTTTGTAAAACCTATTGTAAGATAGATAGATTGCTCACAGTATCAGTGAGTCATCATGTAGCATGTTCACTTCTTTCATTGTTTTTCACAGTGTTTTACACCCAGCATATGTTTCAAGTGATAGGATCAGTGCTTCCGAAGGATGCTAGATATGAAACAGTTGCTCTCATATCTTACATATTCCTGTTAAGAGTTCCCGCAAGGAGTACTCATAATTATGCCTTCATACATACATTCTGTAAACTTAAAACTTAAAACACACTGAAGAATTGTAAATTCTAATTTCGTTCTGCAGCAGTATGCTTTTCGTGATTACCTGCTGTGGTGGCTTAGTGGCCATGGTGTTGTGCTGCTAAGCGCAAGGTTGTGGGATGAAATCCGGCCATGGCGGCCACATTTCTGTGCAGGTGAAATGAAAAAATGCCCATGTCCCGTACATTGGGTGTGGGGGCACATTAAAGATCCCTTGGTGGTCAAAATTAATCCGGAGACCCCCACAACTGCATGCCTCATAATCAGATTTTGCGTTTGGCATTTAAAATCCCAGAATTCAATTCGATTGCTTTTCATAATCCTAAAGATGAAAAAAAAAAGAAAGATGTGGTGAAACTAAATCTTCAATGAACATAATTAATTGGTGCCTGAAGGAGATATAATAATTTTGTCGAATTAAAAAAAAAAAGTTGACGCATGTGGATCCTCATCTGAACAGACCCACCATCTGAATATTGTTGTGCAACGAGGGCAATCATCACCCGGCACAGGAGTAATTTCTTCCAGACCCTGATCTACACTCATGCCACATGCAGAGTTGTAGCGTGACATTGCCTGGCTAACTGCTTTCAACTATGACAGCAATTCGAGCACTTGCGCAGCTCGGAAGAAACTGAAACCCTGGGCTTCAGCTGCCAGCTCTAGGCCAGTATCTCAACATAGTGAACTTATCACAATGTGTGACCATTGGCTGCGTCATATTGTAAAACTTTCCCAATGACCTCTGTATGACACAGCAAAATTGTGTTTCTTCTTTTTTGTTACTCGTGCACTGACTGGCTAACCGGCTCTTCTAAAGCCACAAAAGCATGCTGCCAACGACACCCCTGAAGGCTCCCTAACCTCTCGCTCCCCCGACACCCTCCTATGCCCTTCTTTTTCTTTTTTTTCTCTTGCTTTTCTTTTTTTCATCCCTCCCTTCCCTCTTTCACTCCTGTCCCCTCGTCTTAAAAACCACGCTTAGAGACGTCAGGCGACAGCGCTCATTTGCTTTGCAGTCTCTCCCTTTACAGCCAGCCGCCACCAATAACGACTGCACGTGACGTCACTCTACTAACCCGTTACATGCCGGGGGTGACGAGGCCGCATTTGACGAAGATAGATCCTCCTGTCAAAATGTTGGCCAGCCTTTCCGAGGCAGCTTATTCCTGTTTATAACTTTTATACAGTACCACAGATTGCGAACTTTCAGTTGTTTTCAGATGCCAAAAGTGTTTTTCTTCAGAAAGCTTTTCGAAGTTCACTAGTTTGAGTCCTTGGTTCTTTTAGACTGCAGTGTACTCCTGATGAAGATGCTAACTAGTTTTAAGCAGGCACTGCCAAAATCTCATAATGTCATGGGCACCTAGTGTGAGACCTGTGAACCGTCACTTTGCATGTTTTCTGGTTTACCAAGACTCCTTTCATGGTAATTGTGTCATTTCTGGTATTCCAGCAGTATAATTAATTTGCCAGTCCAGCTTAACATTACTCTTGGTGTCACTCCAAGGTGTCACTCACGTCATAGAAAACTGACTGTGAGGATAGGTTGGTCCTCACTGTGAGTAGTTCGCTAACATTGTGGCAAAAGGGCTGATAACAGCATTTCAGTGTTGCAATGTTGCTGAGCTATACTGGGACTATATTTTTAATTACCTCTTTGTCCATGAGCCAGTAAGTGTTTTCTATAGCCTGAAGTCAGCAGACGCCACCACTTTGGTGCAGCATAACTGATGAAAATTGAATGCAGACAATGGTACTCCGGATGAATGCCTAGTGGATGTCTAGCCTGTAGACCTTTTTCTTTTCATCTGAAGTTTCATGTAATTTGGATAAATTGTATGGTCTTGCTAATGTTAAATTAGTGAAACTCGACTTTTTGAATGAAATTAGGTCAGTTTACATGCCCTTAAATAAGAATGCATAGACCATTGAAATTGGGAGCGCACTTACGGCTATTTTTAGTGCATATTAGTGTGACTTTCTCAAGGCAAAGATAATGCTGTGTGTTTGATTTGTGCGCGCAGTAAAGATTTTGTTAAATGCCCCTGGTTGATGTGTATAATTTTTCCTCTGTTACGTAGACTTACATTGCAGAATAAATGCTGCTACATATAAACATGCATGCATATTTTTTTTAACAAGGCTTCGTCTTGGCTCACTCTCTCACATATCTGATGCTGCTCCAGGACTGAAAACTTCAACAGTGTGTGTGCAGACTGTTCGAAGGGCAATGAGTGCCCAGTATTACTTTCACTTCCATAATTTGTCTTTTTTTTTTTTTTAATGCGTTCTCTGTTTAAGTCGTCAATCAACCAATCAGTGAGATGTGTGAGTGACACGTGCCTGCTCCTCTGCAGTGTTCAGCGTTAGGAGCCTCCTTCTGCTACTTCTTCTCGTACCTGGTCGGGAGGCGCCTGGTGTTCAAGTACTTTCCTGCCAAGGCCTTGAAGTGGTCCGAGCAGGTAATAACCACTGTAGCAGTTTACCACCTTCACGATGTGAACATAGGGCGTCAAAGGCATTGCATCATGCCCAGTTTTCTCTCTCCTTATCATAATTTATTTATTTATTATACAGTCCCACATTTGCTCAGAGAGCATTACAGTGGGGGGGGGATAATACAAAAGTTAAACAGTTGTAATTAAGGTTACATAACAAAAAAACTACTAATTACTATTACTGCTGACAACAAGGCGACTCTGATTCATCCAATTTGTTATACTAGTTTAGCGCAGCCTCGTCATTTTACTTTCTACTGGCATTCTTTTTCATGAGTTAGGGCTTGGCTCGTGGCTTGCCAAGTATGTCATGAACGAAGTATGTCATGAGAGAAGCACCTCCACCAGATGTCACTTTATAGTGACGGCGAAGAACCGAACACTGCTGGAAATTTGAGTTAAGTCTAACTCTTTATTAGGCGAACTTGTGCCTGAAAAGAATAGGCGACTCTCAAATCACAGTGGTAGCAGTGAGTTGAGTGGTCGGTTGTCGTATCTGATCTCACGGACTATATGCGTCCGCTATTTGTACGTGACTCAGTGTACATTTAAGAGTAATCGTTGGCACTCGCCTAAATTTGAGAATGTACAACACTATTCTCAACACATGTGATAGCTCATCAGGCATGCCTCCTTTCATTTAGAATTGGTAACAATGTTACAGAAATTTTGAACACCGTAGGTGCATCTTTCGCTGAGCAACAACTTCAGAACAGGGATAATCTTACGAAAATGAACAACGTAAATAAGGTAATACAATGACATGTGGCAATATAATAAACCTTTTCACGAAGGTCTTGCACATGCGGACACATTTTTTTTATTGCTGTGGCCACTTTATGATTTCTTACACAGGTTAGTGGGGTTGGTTGTGACAACAAAGTTTTGTACTTTTTTTGATGAAAACTTGGCTATGTTAACTTTTTTCGACATCCACCTAAGAAGCAGTCCTGGAAAGCTGCACTGAATCATTTAGTGAAGTCAGCTATTAAATGATTGTACTGTAGTGACAAAGCCTAGAGCTAAATTTGTGTTAACAGTGTAAGTACCGTATTTACTCACGTAATGATCGCACTCGCGTAATGATCGCACCCCTGAATTTTGTCGTCAAAATTCGATTTTTTTTCTTTACTGTGTAATGATTGCACCCTGAACTTGTTGCAGCGATATGTTGTGTGCCAAGCCTAGGTAATAATGATCGTGCTTACCATCTGTCAAATGCTACGCGAACGACTCTTGAAGACATACCAAGCGGTCCGTATGCACCCAACATGCTTAAGCAGATGCCCCATTTCATTCCTTTCATCACTTTCCACACTTCCATGAAAAAAAAAAAAAAAAAGAACTACAACCAAACTTGCCTCGGCTTTATTATTTGCAGGCTTCATAATGGTTTTGGTCAACAACAACATAAAGGGCGCCTTTCGATTCTTCTCGTCTGCACTCATGGGCATGCAACAAATCGCGAGCGGCAACGATAGTGGCCACGTTTACACTGATACGTTAGAAGTGTACCCTATTTATACGCCGATGCTTGTAATGCCGCTAAGATATTCGCCCACCCTTAGCGGAAACGTGCCGTATTAGCATAGCAGTGAAGACAAATGCCACAGTTTCCGCAGCATGCCCGCCATGTGTTTTTATGTCACTGGCAGCTAAGCGCAGCCATCTCTGTTTCTGTCTGCTCAAAGTGGACATGGCTACATTATAATTATTGTCGCAAACTTGCCGATATTATTCATTACTGATACGAAAGAAACTGTTTCAATGCGCGTAATGTACTCACAAGAAGAAAAATAATTGCGTTCCACGCGTTCGGCTTGCTCCGCCGGCCGCTATATTTGTTTTGGTGTACCGCACTGACAGCGGCAGCCGCCTGCTTGTCATCCCGCAGCAAATGCGGGATGAAAAAAGAAAATGTTTCTTTTTGTTGGAAATCTAACCAACATAATAATCGCACCGCTGAATTTGCGTCAATTTTTTTTACAAGAAAGTGCGATCATTATGCGAGTCAATATGGTAACATCACGATGAACTTTTGGTGATGTTCTCCATGTACACATCACTGGAAAACATGTTTTACTACCAAAGCCGTGGCCCTCGTACTCGCACAACCAGGAGTGAGGACCATGGTCACAGACTCCCAGACCGCCTACACAAGCTACCACAAGGGGAACATCTCTCCCACGGCACTAGCGATCCTCACCAAACGCAAATCACCGGGACGGGCCGTTGAGCTCGTGTGGGTCCCGGCTCACTCGCAAGTGGAAGGCAATGCACTCGCCGACCACTATGCCCGAGAACTGTCAATCCGGGCCGAGGAAGAGCCAGAGCTACCGCACCCCATGACAAGTTACAAAGAAATAATGCAAATGTACAGAAGTGGCACATGTAGGCTTCCCCG
Source organism: Dermacentor variabilis (assembly GCF_050947875.1). Classification (NCBI taxonomy): domain Eukaryota; kingdom Metazoa; phylum Arthropoda; class Arachnida; order Ixodida; family Ixodidae; genus Dermacentor; species Dermacentor variabilis. Next base: position 128,362,164 of record NC_134571.1, read on the forward strand.
TCCGCATCCGCAACTCAGCCGAATGCAGCAAACGATCGTGCGACGCACGCAAGTGGGGTCGCTAGCGCATCCCGTGCTCTTGCACAAGATGTTCTCAACAGAGCATGACACTTCATGCCCTTTTTGCAGACGGTCAAAAGGCACTCTAGCACACATACTTGCAGAGTGCACTAGGCTCAAGAACCCCCCACCATCCCTACCCCCCACCCTCCCCAGACCCAACCCCCTGAGCGATGGGAGACCTTGTTGTCCAGCCCCGACCTACCGACCCAGCTCGCGCTGGCGGCTAGGGGCTAGGAACTGCTGGACGCATATGGGACCTGAGAAGGTTCCACCCCATCTGGTGCCAGCGCGCACCAGCCATCACTGAGGGCTTAGTACAAAAGTTGATTCTCTCTCTCTCTCCACATTTAAAAAAAATTTTTTTCACCTTAGTTGGAATTACTTGTGCTGTAGGAGACATTCAACGCCTACAATCACTCCTCAGCCCATTTTCACCTCTTCCTGCTTGGAAATTGCTTATTGTAAAGAAGCTGTAGGTTTTCTTCTTGCATTTGTAGTGCATAGGCATAACATTGGGATGATAAGCTCATGATGGCTGTGTATGGTCTGCTAGGACAATTCTGTGGACTCCTATTAAGGGTCCACGGTATAATTGTGCAAAGTGGGAAAAAAAAGGCTAAAAAATAGAGTTCTATATTACAAAAACTAAATGTTTTTAAATACCAGTACTTGTTCTAAACAAATATTGATAACAAGAAAACAGTGCTAAAATTTTGTTTCTGAAAGTAAAATAAGGCATCATGAAATGCTGTCTGTGTCCTTTTGCATATTCTTTTTTTTTTCTTGTTTTTTGGCCTATCACCAGGCGCCTTTGCCTGACTCCTTGCTCTGCCCTTAATGCAGGTGGCGCGACATCAGGACAATCTGCTCAACTACATGATCTTCCTGCGCGTCACGCCGTTCCTGCCCAACTGGTTCATCAACGTCACAGCACCCGTCATAGATGTGCCCATAGCCCCTTTCTTTCTGGGCACATTTGTAGGTGAGCATCTGGTTTTGTCAGATGGTTTTGCCAGTCAGAGTTTGTGTGCCAATAGTGCACAATAGGCAGAAGCAGTTGAGTAAAAGAGTCAAGGTTGGCGCTAGATGATCGCACACGTTCACTGAAATGTGCTGATGGAATGACAAAGATGCAGAAAAAGGGGGTTGGTGGGAGAGGCATAGAAAATGCATCCTTTTTCACGCATTATCCATGTGTTTCTTGGGTCCTTTTCTCTGTATGTATGTCTGTTGTTTCTGTTGTAGCTACACATTTCAGTCAACAGTCCAGTAGCACGTCCCAATTTGTTTGATCCCATTCAGCTGCTCGCCCGGCTATGCCAGTGTTTCTGCCTGCATGCTAACGCCATCAGCTAGCGGTCTTGACATTTACTTTTGTTCGCAGTCCTTATTCAACCACATTTGATTGCCTTTGTATGGACAAACCCATTCATATTGGCACTTGCAAGAAAGCCTTCATAAGTTCAACATAAGTGTGTAATTTTATATAAAAGTGCTTATGAAATTTGACTACTGAAAATGCATGTTACACCTTAATGTCGATTCTTTTTTTTGTTGTTTTATATATGCAGTAAAATCAAGTTAATTTGAATTTCACAGCAGTGGAAAAGGATGTCCAAATTGACAGAATGACATATTGTCAAATGGACCAAGACAGCAATAAACAAATGCTTAAATTATCAATGTGCCTCTATTTACTAAATAAATCTGCTACCCACGCTTCCATTTTGCACAAAATCTGTGCGGCAGCTGCAATTTTAATCTTCTCGTGACTGATGAGTGTTTGCGGCAGCTAGGGCCTTGCAACTTCTTTCACACTCAAGTAGTGGTGCGAGATATCTGTCGTCCAAGTGGATGTGCTATTCACCACGACTTGCACATTCCAATTATATTTTCGTCAGTGACAACTAATCACCGATCGGAGTGTAGCGGGCAGGTTTGATACCAGCACACAGGCCACCATAGAGCGGCTTTTCATTCTCAACAGCTTCTGCAGTGTTTGCGCCATTACATTCCTTGTACTAAATTAAAGTGAAACCAGTTCCCGCTGCAACCGATACAGATGAATTCGTGGTCGCCATCGGGTGACAATGGATGGCTACCAATGCAGTCTTGAAGGCATGCGGTGCCATGCGAGGTGCTAAATGCAGTTAAATGGCACAGAATTTTCTTGTCATTTGCATACACACTGCTCTTTGCGTCACACATTTGTGGTGCTCGTTATTTCTAGGGGTTATCTGCCTGAATCGACTGTTATGCAGCAAAATATGTGTCCGAATTAACGAAAGTTAGATGCCCTTAAATAATGCATACATTTGCCGGCACCAGAGGGAAAGTCTGAATTTACCGATTTTCTGAATGAACAAGATTTTACTGTCTGTGTATTTGCTGGCACAGTGGTCCGACCATGAAGTTCGAGGAAGGGAGCTTCTGGCCTCCTGTGAATGAACCACCTTTTCCTGTGAGGCACATGAAAACAGTTTTTTGATTGAATACTCTCCAGTCTAAACTGATTCCTTGCCTCACTACCAGCAGTTTCCTGTTGATTAAGTCTTTTGGATACAGTTGAAGAAGTAAAGTTAAAGGGACCCTGAAACAATTTTGACGATTTTCTACAAACGTACTGAGTCGTTAGAGGATCTTCTGATCCTCTAACGACTCAGTCGACTCCTTCTGATCATTAATTGACACATCTAAGTGCTCGGCATAAAGCGTGTAATTTATTATAAGGTTTTAAAAATGCACATCGCTGCCAATCGCAGCACACTGCTCGGCAGAATTTTAAGCCGCCCCTACCCATATGATGGAAATCACCCATATGATGTCAGTGGGGCGAGCTATCCGATTGGCTGATCAGGGCGTGTTATCGATAATTTTTCGAACTTTATGGTAAACAAATGATGTTCGTAATAGTTGGAATGTTAGTTAATTTGTTTTTATAAAAAGAAAGTAACATAAAGAGAATGCACAAGAAGAATTTTTCAGTACACTTAAGCACTTCCGGCACACAGGAAGTGTCGTCTGCTTGCGTTACAACATGCTCCGTCTTTGACGAGAGCTCAGCTGTCAGTGTCGGTCTGTCTTTTCGCGAGCGCTATGATTCGACTTTGTTGCATTGTGGACTGCAAACGTAGCGACTGGCAATATGTCAAGCTGAGACATCGTGTCCCTCTGCAAGCCAGTAGACGAGCAGACTGGCTGCAGCGCATCGTACTGCCACTATCCGATCGGCGCCAAGATTTGCGCGATTATGGCCGTCACTTTACACCGGAAGATTACTAACGCAATAGCGTTTCGCGAGTCCGGTATCAGGGTAAACGCGAAGGGCAAGGGGTAAGGGCCTGGCCATGTCCCCTTGCATGTCGTTTCAGGGGATGAACACAAGCGCAAATGTGAGTGGTCTGCACGGTGCAGCCACCTGGTGGCACAGAGCTCAACCACACACAGTAGCAGTAACAAAATGTATTCTTCTTTGCTGCTGGTGTAAATGTTTCGCTGGAGTGTAATCGTTAACACATTGTTTTTGTAAATGTTTAAAATGTTTCACACTTGGTTAGAGCAATATTAGCTCTTTATTTAGCTGGTTAAGCTCTGCGCCAACGGGTGGCTGGACTGTGGAGACCGATCAGGCAGCTCACGTACATCTACGCTAAAGTTCCTTCATCAGCTTGAGCTTATGCCTCCACCGTTCTGTCGAAACGTTTGGCTGGTGTGTGATTACCGGAATACCAGACACATTCGGCGCTACGACAGAATGCTCGCAATGCACACTGCTTCGATAGCTATCGCTTGGGGTCGACGGCCAAGCGGCTAGTGGAGAGGTTTCGCGTGGGCGAGGCGGGCTCCAAAAGAACCGGAAGTGAACAATGTGACGTCGCATCGTGACGCAGAACCAGTGAAGGCGGAGCTTAGCCCCGATCGCTCGGCGAACGAGTTGAGGAGGAAAAGCATGGCTAGGGAGAAGGGTAACTTGTAATCGCTTGTAGCTCCATTAATACGTAATGCTTCACTTAAATTGTGGTGCGAATGTTCTACTTAAGCTGTGCCCTACGCTTCTACAAAATTTGTCCGAACTGTTTCAGGGGCCCTTTAACAGAACTTGGCTTCAACATGTTTGTCAGTGGTGAACTGGACCTGACATTGCCTTGTCACGTGGTGCTTGCAGGTGTGGCGCCGCCGTCATTTGTAGCCATCCAGGCCGGCACCACGTTGCATAAGCTGAGCTCGTCCCGAGACGCAATCTCCTGGTGGTCGGTGTCCATGCTGGCCATCTTTGCCTTGCTCTCCCTGCTGCCGGTGATCTTCAAGGGCAAGCTCAAGCAGAAAGTGCTCTAGTGCTCCTCTTCTGGCCAGGATGCACGTTCCTTGTGTGTCTCCGCTGTTGACTTGCTGACGCCCGCCCAATTTTTCTCACTTTTTTCCTCGTTTGTGTACCCCATCCCTTGCTCCCACCGTACCGTCAACCCTTGTTTCCCTACTGTAAAACACTCTCTAAAGATTTTTTTTCTTTGCAAAAGAAATTTGCCAGGTCTCCATCTTCTTGTTCGGAGACTTGCCTGGAAAGGTAGCTTTTCTCCCGTTTCTTGGTTTCATCCTGCTGTTTCTCTCTTGCGAGGTACTACTTTCATCACACTTGGCTCCCCGCTGCTGTCTGTTCAAAAATTGGTGTGTATGTCATGGACAAAATGAGACAATTTAAAAGATGACTGGAGGCATTTTTATTTTGACGTCGCCTTTATTGTTTATGTGCCTCTGCAGTTGTATGACCTAATTGTTTTTTTTTCTTTTCTTTTTTGTGCGTGTGTGACTTGGAACTAGTAACACGAAACACTTGCATGTAAGGAAATGCATTGTACTTGCAACCAGTGCCTGCTACTGAAAGTGTAGTAACTGCACATTTTGATGTTTCGGCTTTGCACATCTGACAGGTTGTGTTGTTGTTGTCTAAACGAGCCCCTGTAGTTTTTCTCTTCCTCTTGTTTGAGGTACTTTTGTGTTTCCAAGAGCCAAACACAAGCCTGGTTGGTTGACTTCATGTTTGTTACACTATTTCTCTGGCTAGCTTGTTTCTCTTGGTCCCTTGTCAATGATGGGAGCTGCATAAGCTGCTGGTATTGTGTGATAGGTTGACGTCTTTTGTCCTTTCTTCTTTTTCTTTTCTTTTTCAGCAGGGAAGCTGCATTCTCTTCTTATTTTTGTGTGTTTGGCATAAAGTTCTCATGTTTATCAAAGTTACAGTATTCCTTTTTCATTTCTGTCATGTTTCGTTCATTTTTCTTTTGTTTGTCCATGACTAGGGCTGCGCATTTGCTTTTTCCCTTGTGAGCAGACCTTCTTGCTAGACCTCCTTCAATAGCTCGCTCCTGCAATTCGGTTTTGAAGGTGGCCAAGTTATTCGGATTGTGTCCTGTAACTTCCAGCGACGTCAACATACATCTAGAAAGACTCAGATGCGTGCTTGCTTGTTTTGGTCAACATTGCGCTCGTAGAGTGTTGCAAACAAGTGCAATGTACTACTTGGAAGTACAAGCCAGTCTTGTCAGTGCAGTTCTGAGTTGCGACACAGTCTCTATATAGATATGAACCACACTGGGACATGCCACTTCAGTTCTACAGAGTTGTGCGAACAAAATTGCCTGGTGTTTGTTCTTTTTCGGTGGTCCTGAGGGCTCCATCTACGACTGAAATCGTAACCTGTGGCTCAGGGCTGTACAGCATGCGTTGTGGTGGCCCATGTAAGCAGTTTTCTGTTGAGCTACCATTCCGCAATTACGTGAGAAAGGGAAAAAAAAAATGCTTCATGGAAGGCATCTCAAAACTTAGCTCCGTTATTCACCAGGCTAACAGTACACAACCCATAAAAAGAGCATGTACTCTTTCAAGCTAACCTGTACAGAGTGCAGCAGGATAAAATGAATTGGGCATGTAAATATTGTGAAAGGCAAAGCATGTTGTAAATGCATGTGTTCAGGTTGAATAATAGCAACCTATTATGGCTTTTGCAGTACTGATGGCATGCGAGACTTGTGAGTGGCTGGACATACATTTGGCGACTTAGGAGTGGAGTTGATGGTAATTAGTGCATGTGGACTAGGTTAATGTGGAAGCCAAGATTAAGGGGCACCCATAAATAAGGGACAATAGCAAGTTGCTATATCAAAAGTCTGAAAGCACTACTCTGTATTATGGCAGGGTCATCAAACCAAAGTTCAGCAAAATTTATCTACACGGGCAGCCAAAAGAAAACGCATGCGATGAGTGCATTCACTTCAAGATTTGGCAGATTAACTAGTATTTCTTGCTGAGTGGACCATAAATATGATCGCTTTGGTGCAAACAAGGAAGGACGGGAGGGAACAAGGGGAGTGTCAACTTTCGACTCTTTATTCTCTATTGTAAAACATGCAATATATACATGCAGGCGAATGCGCAACTTACAAAAACAGCTTCAATCGCAGAACACCTTAATCACAGCTGGCTATAAAAAAACCTTCCTGCATTAAATGTAAAACTGATGTGTCGCTAATACAAGACGAGCCTCGCTCTTTAATATGCAAGCCGTACACAAAATGTGCTACTGGAGTCGCGTATGAGTTTCCGCTGTCTTGCGGTAAGACATATGTCGGCCAGACTGGGCGGTGCGTAAATGAGCGTGTGCGAGAACATGAGCTGTCACTGAAAGGTAAAGACGGAGCACATTTGCCTAAGCGCTGCTATTCACATCCGTGTGAGCCACGACTGGACAAGAGGCAGATTCTTGGAAGAAGCAGGGACACCACGGCACATGAATTGTTAGAGGCGTCTCATATTAAAGAGCGAGGCTCGTCTTGTATTAGCGACACATCAGTATTACTTTTGCATGCCGAAAGAAGGTTTTTTGGTAGCCGGCTGTGATTAGGGTGTTGTGCAATTGAAGCTGTTTTTGTATGTCGCGCATTCGCCTACGTCTATATATTGCATCTTATACAATAGAGAATAAACAGCCGAAAGTTGGCACTCCCCTTGTTCCCTTCCTTCTGTACTTGTATGTGCCAAAGTGATCATATTTATGGTCTACTCAGCAATATGAACCATGAGCCCAGCAACATGACTTCTGAATAACTAGAATTTGATGACCACAATCCTTGCAGTTCACTACTGACAGGATCCTCTTATAGAGACGGTTATGAGAAAGCACACTTTTCAACTTTGCAGCCCTGGCTGCATTTGCCGCCATATTTCTGAAAGTTATTTTCTCTCTCTCTCTCGGCTTTCAAAGTTGTTGACAAAAGTGAGCTTAATATGACAGGTTGACTACCTCCAATGGAATAGGCTCACACATTCAAGCCTTCGCAAGTATAACAGTAATGCTAACGCACCTACCACAATACGCGAAAAGCTGCATGTGACCTGCTTGACACCCATTTCAAATAAAGCTGGCCGCTACAATGAAATGTGCACTACTTGGGTGTTGCCGTAGTTATATGTTCGGGCATGTTTCATGTGCTCATTAACTCGGTAGGACGAGTATAATGTATGCCATTAGGTGCATGGCAGCCAGTAGTGGTAAATGAGTGACTTGGGATAGTTTCAAATGTCTTCGAAAAACGCCTTGATCTGCACAGCTTCGAACAGGGTAGGGCATGCCTGGCCTTAGTGCAAGGTCGTTTGGGATGGATGCCTGAATGCCCTGACACTTGCAGGTTGTGTAATCTTCGTTGTACGTGATGTGCAAGTTGTGTTTCGTCTGCATCCATGGCTACTGTTTATGTGGTTGCATGATCGTGGGAGACTAAACAAGCATGTCTATAGCTTAGCCCTTGGAGCTCGTAGAAAGCAATTTCGTGTTGCTCCATTGGCCGTCAGTGTGAGATCGTGCCTGTGATTGATGTGGTCTGTGGAAAGTGTCTTCCCAATAGGAAGTAATAAGGGCAAAATACAGCGCAATCTTTTTTTCTTTCTATTTCGCAAGAACAGCTACTATATTTTGTACTGCAGTGTGCCCTATTGCAATGCACTGAAGTTGTTGCATTTTGGTGTGCCTGCTTTCCCTGTCCCCACAAAAAAAAAGAAAAGAGTTAGAAAGAATGTATTCTGTGTTGGGAGTTTCAGTTGCTTTCAGTTGAAAAGTTCCAAGAGTAGCTGCAATGTCTCATGAAAGGTTGTATGTTGCAAACAGGCTTCATTTTGGTACAGCAATAACAACCTTACCTTGCTGATGCTACGTTTGTAAAAGCGATATATCCATGCTCTCACTGTGCTTGACATTATGTGCCATGAATGTGGCAATGAAGAGTCCCCCCGCAAGCATTTTGTCATCACTAGGACCAACAATATGCGGGCCATTTCTGTTTCGCTGGCACCTTGGTTAACATATTTGCAATGAAATTGCCGACTCAGGTTTTGTTGTTAACTTCAGCTTTTATTTTTGCAACTTTTTGAGACTTCACACAAGCATGCCCATCTTTATAGGCACAGTTCAGCACTGTGTTGAGCTGGGTGCAGAAACAAACAGTGCCACTGATGGCAGGAAATTTGTCCATGGCGCATGAAACAGGCAAAATTGCTCACGACACACACTGGGCTCACTATGCGATCAGTCTCCCATGCTGGGGTTTTACAAAAGCATTAATTTCTTAAGCGACACTTCAAGCTTTCAACAGTAAAAATGCTGTCAGCCACACAACTGATTGTGTGCTTGCAAGATCAAGATGCACAAAAGACAGTGGAAAATAAAAGCACAGTGCCCACTATGATGCAAAGAGATATCACACTTGGAGACCGCAAGATTTGCATGCGAGATCTGATCAGTCTAATCTCAAAGTAGGCAGCGCTAATGCATAGGCCAAAACTCAGAGATGCAACTGAGCTTTGGCAGTTTTCGTTTCTGCCTTCTGGCAGCAACAGCTTAACGTTTGAAAATTAGTGTAATAGAAAGCAATGCAAAGAACTGACAAACAAATTGAGCATCAAAACGTCAAGTTGGTAGGTTAACATCATCGAAATCAAACAGCGCGAAAGGAACGAAGAACAATAGACAACGCAGGTGCTAGTTGTGAGTCAGCAGCTACGCTGTGAGAGTCTATTGTCCTTTGTTCCCTTCGCACTGTTTGATTTTGATGAAGTAGAACATATAACACTTGGCAAGTAGGTTTCCTGGCATGGCCGTTTATGTTTGCATGTTAAGCGTTTTTGTCGTGCATGCACTGCAATTGTTTGTGTGGATGGGCACCTTTATAATGCTTCAGGTTCAAACAGAGTTTTTATTGAGAATCTTGTCTCTCTGCAAAACATGCCAGTCGTGGTACATACTTCTCGAGTGTTGCCTGCTTCATGTGTTACGTTTCACGTGATATGTTTGGAGTCCCTACCGTTGGCGACACTGTTTGCTAAAACGCTAGTGGTATTGCACAACTGGACTGTGCCTGCAAATTTTTTTTTTCCTTTTTGAAATGAAACTGATGGACACACAAAGTATATTTTGCACATCATGCAATAACAAGACAATTGTTTTAGCACTGCCGTGAGAAATCGTTTTTTTTTTTTTAAACAAAACATTCCTTGGGGTTAGCCACCAGCCTGTTTCGTGAAGTGCTTGTTGTTTGTAGTGTTCAGTAATTTCAAGTGATCAGTGTTGTCCAACTTTAACCTTGCATACTGGTATTCTCTAGGAGCAGAAAACTTCAAAAGTTGTGAAAAGGGCAGCAAATTGTGAAGGATGCTTCCGATACCTTTTTGGCTTTCTTTAAACCTTCTTTCCCTCTTCTTTTCCTTTATGTTGAAATTTAGAGAACAGTATTTCTTCAGCTTGTCTCTTGAATAGACTTTTTATTCTCACAGCTGGATCCTGAAAACTAGTCATGACTATAGCTTGTTTATATATAACAATGTTTTAGCAAGCAGTGTGTGGCGAGAAGCCCTTGTTATTACAGTGAAAAGAATATATGAGCTGCGCCGTTAGTATGCTCTAAGTGATAACAAAGGTAGTGTCTACTTTATTTGCAGTGTTAAAGAAGCGTTCATTGCAGCTAACCTCTGCAGTTCTTTCTTTCTTTACTATAGTGAATCTGGCAGTCTTCACAAGTGCACCTAAGTATTAGCAACCACAGCATCAAGTTTTGGAGCCTGTCGGAATCAATTGCGAGCTGCCATTGTTAACCAACCAAAATAATCGGAATGTTGTAATACATCTAAGCACTGCGTATAGTTTTTTTTCTTTTTTTGCCCTGTTTATTACTAACACGGCTTCTACATTGGTACATTTTATTTTCTGTTGTGTGCTTTGCAAGGTACTGGCTGCATGCAGACCAGAAGTTGTACGTGCACAGAAACCAAGTGAAATATTGTGGATTGCATATTGGTGTAATTTGAACTGCAAAATAAATTATGAAATCTCAGTTGTGTTCAACAGGAGCTGTCAGGTCATGTTTGTTCATGGTACAAAATGGACTAAGGACACACTCTTTTTATGACCACTTTATTAATCCAAACTTAAGGTGTCAAAGCTTGATGATAAGCTGACTAGAATACCACAGTTTGTCTTAATCACACAGAAAAAAAAAACGGAGCAGCCAGTCTCTAAAGCTGAATATTTTGGTAAAGGCCCAATTACACTGCTGGCTAGCAGTATGAAAATGAAGAAGCTACACAAACTAAAATGCATGTCCTAAATAGCTTTGTAAACACTTAGCATCAGAATAACGCTTGTGAGATGCTACATTTGGTTAAATTGTAACAGTGAGAATGAAAATGTCAATATATAGTTCGTTGAGCACTTGTGACACAGGTGTCAGAAATTCAGCCCGACTTTGCTAACACCTTCGTTCTTTGGCTTTTGTTTGCTGGAAATGCATGCATAATTTTAATACTTGTCAAGGGAAGGCACTGTTAGGTACAAAATATTTGTATGCTTTAACAACAGAAACACGCAACTGGACAATGCAACTGAGCATCAATGACTGCTTGTACCAGCCTGCTTTTACAAACATTTGCGACACTGCTGAAATGAACTGCAAAAATATTGGCTCACTTAAATGCTATTCACAAAGTGTCACAAACTGAATCAGCTGACATCTCGAGCCAATTTCGTGACCTTTGAAAATTGCGTGTGCTGCTACCAGCATATAATCTCTTTTTAAAATTGAAACTGACCCCCTGTAAACCATTAATTTTCATGTACATTTTTCAATATAACAGTTGTTTACCCTCAACTAGTACAAGTACTTCTTGGTGCAAGAGGGAAAAAAATGGTACAGATGTTGAATCTTGTAATACAGACTTGCTGCTTCGTTATTTCAAGCTGCTCCCTAGAGATGAGTGCCACGGACATTTTCCTAAACAATGCGCAATATTTTGCACAACCTGTAGAGATCGGTGAGAGAAATGCCGTGTTTGTTTGAATCTAATGTTTTTAGTTCTTTCTTCAAAATGGTGGAGCAGTCAGAACTTGGCGGTTTAATTAGGACCAAGGATTGTGCCTTCAAGAGCAGATTTGAAGGCCACAGCTTCGTCATTATATCTAACGGCTGGCTGAGAGAGTGTACCTGCTACACCTAGCTGTGTTGTTGCACCAAATGTGCATCGCTGAAGATTGGCGCTCAGGTGGACAGCAGGTGTGTGCGGAAAAACAGCCTGGTTTAGCTGGTCTTGCAGCCTTTTCAAATGCAACAGACAGAATTGAGGTTCGCACACTAGGTTAGGAACAAAGTGACAAAGTCTCCCTGTGTCGATGTAGACGACAATGAGTAAGCTGGTGTCATGAAAGCGAGCCTTTTGTCTGTTACATGCAGTCACCTAAAACATTTGTGACTAGTGCAGTACAGGCAGAAATGTGCAGTTTTGCTGACATTCTGGTTGGCTTACATTCAAGGGAACTTAAGTTTCTAGATGTTCTAACATCAGGGCATTGCCCTAGGTTTGGGGTCAAGTTACCGTACAGACTCGTGTAGAGGCCACACCCTCACTTTGGAGCAAAAAATTTCGGGAAAAAAAAAATTGAGAACTGTCCCGCTGGAAAGCAAAGTTAGTTCCATTGCCGCTAGATGATGATAGCTGCTTTTCCATCGAAGCCACTCAGGCCGGCCGCCATTCTTTCTTTGAGTGGCGCGTCTTCTCGGTTGTGTTGCCAGCATTTCAAGTCAGATCTGTGGCATTTCACCTTTAGAGAAAGGAGCCCTGTTTTGTGAGCGCTGGTCAGGGACGATGGGCCGACATCTGGGGTCGTTTACTGCAGCATTATGTCATTTGCGCCTCTCTTACCCTCTGCTACAGCTGTGGAAACAGTATGAACCTTTAGCGGGCCGTCATCGACTTGACTTGTGTAAGGGCCAAACCCAGCCGAGATTACAGAGAAAAAAGTGCGGCCCTTATACGAGCATATATGGTAGATTCCAGCAGATATGGTACACTTGTAGCAAAAAGACAAAGAAACTTGCATACTCAATATGTGACACCTCTAATTGAAAAGGTCAATAGACTTGCTGTGTAGCAAATGTTGCATCTCACATCCCACGAAATCTTGCAGTACTGTGCAATTCAATACAACGTAGAAGAAAGAATAGAAAAATGTGCAGAACAATTACACCGTTCTTTGCTTCTTGTGCCTTCAGGTCACCTTTTGGTATATAACAGAACCTGCCAAGATGTTATGAACTGATGATGGCACCTCTGTTGGAAGGCCAAGGAATACAGTCTAAGACAATTACTTTCGGCAATGCCTTCACTTCGACGCAACGGCACAGTCAGTGTGAGACCTCCACCACATTAGAGTGGACCAAGCCAATTTCCAATTTCATTTTTGACACCAGTATTAAAACACTTCTCAGTACCTTGAGTGACCGTTTGCTCAAACAACAAAATAATAAAATGCCCTGACACAGTCAACAACAGTGGTTGCTTGTTCATGTGGTTAACAGACAGAACTATTTGGCTCTTACAGAGGGGAATGTGTGGGAGATTGTTGCTGTTTGTTGAAACCCTGTGATTGTGCAACACAACTAAACTGTTTGCAATAACAATGCTGATGGAGACAACAGCAGTTCAGGAAATAATTTTTACGTTTCATTATCTGAGTACAACACGCACTTGCAATTGCTGGAAACGGTCTACCTATCTTTGTGTGCATCAGAGTGCCAGTCAAAAGGCACAGATATAATGTGTGCTGTGTCCTTTAGCTTTGAGCCACATTTCTTAATGCATAAGGAGAAGGATTACCAGCAAGTTCCTAAGTGCAGACAGTTTCATAAGTTTTTTGCAGAAGCAGCACAGTTGAAGCAACACACAGCTACAAAATCAAGAATGATCTGCCTCAATTAACACACAAGTTTTCCAAGATAAAAGAGTATGCCGCTGTTCAGGCAAAGAGAAGTTCCCAACTAATAGCAGATTTGACTGTTCATGTTAGAGAGCCGCGCTATAAGTACACAGGTCTTGCTGTTATAATTCCATCCCATTAATTCCTTTCACTGCAGGAAATGCATGCCAGCCAATCAGTAATGAGAGTAAGCTGTGTGTTCAGCGAAGGGTGGGTGGTTTGGGGAGGCATGCCCATTTCACGTCACTGATCCTTTCATGAAGCTTCTATTCACTTGGCATCACACGGAGGCCACATCACATGATCGTAGGCCAACATAGAGGAGCCTTTTTTTTTATGGCTGTCTATTCTGGTTGGTTGGCACAACCTGTAGCTTTTGCTGTATTGCATGGAGTTGGTGAAATGGAGCACAAGCGTCGGAGTGAGCATGAATAATGAAGTCAGATTATAACCTACTAGGCCTACTTATTCTCATAGTAGCACCTTTGAAACAACCAGTTGAACATATATCATAAAAGGTAACATAAATGTTAGGGGACTGGCACCAGCATTTTGGAAATGAAAGAACAGCTCTTGCTGCTGCAAATACATCATCCTGACAAAGCCAGTCAATTATCGGTAATAAAAAGAAAATTACACTTGGTTTAAATGAGAAGGAAAAGGCATCTTGGCTAAATTTATGAGATTTGCTTGCAGAACTCATTTATGCTACTAGCTGTTCACGATGCTCCATCGGCACGCAATGTGCGGGCATTTAGCACCCTCTATGTCACCCTTTAACACGCTAAGATCAGTATAATACAGTTAAGCCTTGATATAACGAACTTCAACGTAATGAAGTATTTAATTTTTTATAACATCTTGTTCATTGGACACCCTGTATTTAGAACCTCATTATAACGAAGTGTGTTTATACACGATTTCGATATAATGAAATTTCACTGCCGCCACGAAGGGAATGATGGCTAAATTACAAGCAGCCACCTCCAAACGCACCTCCCAAAGCACGCGTGCCGCGTGTTTTGACCTTCGAAGCGGAGCAGGAGCGACAGTCAAAGTAGAGCAGCATCATGTTCCACATAATGTCTAACTGCTGTGGGGGAGGCAGGTTGTGCGTAAGACCAAAACACAGTAGGTGGCATACTGGAAGCACAAAAATGCACACAAATATGCGATTTGACGTAACTTTACGACCCACAAGTAGTAGTAATATACGAAGTAGTTACTTCATGGAAAGCGTTTCAAATCAAGGAAAACTGCACTTTGAAATGTGCGGAGTGAGACTTCTACGAACGCACTACTTGCGTAGCTTCCGCAGCACTGGCTGCAAAGTACAAAATGGAGTATGAGGAGGTCTTAACACACAGAATGGCAGTCTATTCAACAGAATGGCAAAAAAAGTAACTATTTGCAGTTTCCATGGGTATGACAGGCTGTTCACAAAGCCTGATTGTCAACAACTCTGCACGGGACAAAGCATGGCAATGCTTAGGCATGCAGCACGCAGGTGGCGGCAAACGAGGCACGCTACTGTGCACCACATGCATTTGCACACAGCTTGGTGCAAAGTGAACAGGAGACGCTATGCACCTACGTGCGATCACACAGGTGATTGGTTGTGTTGCATCAGCTGCTAGCTTAATGCCGCGCTCCACCAAGATCTTGAGCCACACACAGCTCTCTCTCCCCTGTCACAGCTCCGCAGATTATAGGTGGTTGGCAAAGCTATCAAAAAAGCTAAACTTGTTTAAAGCAAAGTGAAAAACCAGCCAGAACACCTGAGTTGCGCGCCATACCTGCCAACTTTCTCGAATTTCGTCTGAAGTTTACATGAATTTGGGCTTGCTTTACGAATGTTGTGTAAGTTTCATGAAAAATAAATTTTGTTTGCGAAAAAGCTTTGCTCGTCATTCCCCAAACCTTTCACTGGAAGTCTGACGGTGGAAGGATGCAGCAGGGCCACTTGCTTCAAGAAAGTTTTCACAGAAACACCAAAGTCATTGGGAAAGTCATTGCAACCTAAAAACAATGCGTTGTTTCTTAATATTTGCTATGCTAAGTTTGCTGCTTTCGTCCTGTGTCTAAAAATAAATCAGTATTAATAGAAGTCTGTATGTGCCTCACAAAAAATTTATGCTTTGAGTAAGCCTAAAAAAAAAAAAAGAAAAGAAAAGTGTGATATCTTCTCTCCCCTGTGGATGTCGCGTCCACTGAATTTCACTAATTTTAGAGTTCACAGATTAGGCAGGTGTGGGCAGATAATGCATAGCACCATACATTCTATCCAGGTGCACCTGATTGCACAACTATAAAGTGCCATGGTGTTGAAAAGGCAAAGTAAATGCTATTCCAAAGGAACTGTTCAACATAAATTGACACCGAAATCTGTGCAACGGGTCAACGAATCTGCCTTAAAAATTCTTCACTTCAGTGCTGTGGTATGTCATACCGTATTCAAGGAACAATAACTTCAGCACAAGCTTCAGTAGAACGAGCCCAGATATGTGATACTTGGCAGATCTCCAACATGAACAGGTATCAACCTTGCCTTGGAGATTGTACTGCTGAAGTACACTGAAAAAGAAGAGAAATAAAGTACATTGCACACCGGCAGGAGCGATTTTATGCTACAATCTAAATCGCAATAAATTGAAGCCTCTAGTGCTGAAAGTACACTTCACTGCATAAGAACAGGGCTAACTTGCATTCATGTTGGGTAAACGGCGCAACATAGATGTGCGCAAGAGCTAAGGAAGTGATGGGACAAACACTGAAGGAAGTGATGGGTCAGCGCCTGTCCCGTCACTTTTTTACCTCTTGTCCATCTCTGTCTTGCACTATTTACCCAAGATGAAGCCAAACCGACTAGCCCAAATGTCAGTTTCAACTTGGATGTGATCGTCCATGCTGCCGCCCTCAATATTTGTGAATAAATAAGTATCCGACTCATGAAACAAACTTTCAATGCTTGCACACTCTTCAACAGTACATAGTTGTTTAAGACTGCAAGAAAACTTCTCCAACCTGTGCATCTGAATTCCACTGATCAGTATGTGCATCCATGCACACAAGGTAGTAAAGAAAAATGATTAAAATTTGCTCTATTAGTACAGCAATTGCATTAGCTTTTCTCCTGATATCTTAGTCCCCTATGCCAGTTTTATGGGTTCGTGCAATAAGTAAACTGGGGTTTAAGAGTGCAAAGTGTCTTGCTGACACAATTTTTCGTATTCTTACCTCAACAAATTCACCTTAGCTTTGTACAGGATTACTTGCCAAGGTACCTTTTTCTTCAAGGAGCACACCAAAGTAGATATCATAACACCTGTTCTTTTAAGCTATACAAATTCCTTTCAAAGACAGCAATAAAGGTATTTTGGGAAGTCGTACAGATGCAAATGGCAAGTAGTAAGTTGTCGAAATCAACGTGAAATGAACGAAAGACAATAGGCCCGGCATCCATGTTGTCTAAGTCTATTGTCCTTAGTTCGTTTCGAGCTGTTTGATTTCGACAGTGGCTACAGCTGGATTACGTGGACACATGGATGCCACGTGCAAGACAACAGCAACGTTCAGTTAGCCAAGATATAAGGATTCACTCATTGTTCTAGTTACCTTACGAAACAAGTTGCATTTGCAGAATTAAAGCATAGCAGTATTGAAGTTGGGTCATTTAGTTGAAGTCCAGAAACTTGCGCCAGTTTCAATATATTCAAATGTAAAGTTTACTACAAAATATGTTCGCATTTCAGTAAAAACATTCTTTCTCAAGCTGGGTACAAAGCTTAGCAGAATTTCTCGCTAATTCCAATCCTATCTACAACTGTAACATACCCTTAAAGTATATTTAATTGAAAAACTAATTTGTAGAAGTTACTTATCAATGATTTGTTGTTGGTTATCACGTAAATTCTGATGTATGGCACTACTATGAATCTTCAACAAAATTATAATTTTATTGAAGATTCCCCCGCATTTAACCATTGGAAACAGTTGTTGCTGAAACACCCAGTATTTTAGAGAGCACAGGTTCGGGACAGATATCTCAAATCCAGGATTTCTCACAAATGGGCATTATGAAATCCTGGCCTCAATTCCACAATAGCAATATATATGCCCTAAAATGGGCAACTGGAAAGTTAACTACTGAAACTTTCATCATGACAACATAAAACTATTTCACTCTGTTTGTATTCCGAATGGCGGATTTGAAATAAAAACATAGTGGAATAGTTTTAAGCTATTGCAACTTTTGTTAGTTACCTGTCTGAACACTGTGATCTATCATAAAAGTATAATGCATGCCTCTTCAAGCAATCCACCTCAGGAGGCTGCACTCTGCCATCTTTCACAGGCAATTTATTTGAAATACCTGTTTAGAATAACAAGGTGGCACACAGTTCCCCAACGCTACTTAGAATGGCCAAAAGTTGAGCAATTTGGTCGGGACTCATGCTACTGCAAACATGGACACAAGTAGCAACAATGAGGATGACACAAGCACTGCTGGCATTTGTTCTCTTCATTCCTACTTGTGTCTGTGTTTGCGTGACAGCCTTTCAGTAACATCAGTTCCCAATGCTTCCTGTTCAAGCTACTGTATGTTTCAGGCACATATTAGGAAACAAATGCACACATTGCCAAGTTTGCTACAATTTTCTCAAACAGCAGTGTTCCTAGTCTTCACACTTGCCACAAGTAGAAGGCACCTTGTGCACCAACTCCCCACACTTTATTTGAATAGAATCAGCAGCTGCCTACTGCAGTCCAACCTTGAATACAAAAGCACCCATCAAATTTTTTTCAAAGGCCAATTGCAATGAAATTTCACTTTGGCTAAATTAGTTTTAAGTATACACTACTGAAGCAACCTTAGCAAAGTGGCAGGGCGGGCAATTGTCAAATTTTCTTATTATAAGCCTAAAACAAGTGTGAACCTGGTGGATAGCAGATATGAAAAGTCCCAACACGCAGCCTTCATAATGTTTCAACACGCCGCGGGTGGCACCTAATCTTGGAGGCCATGGCAAGGAGTTGTGCATTCCGAGTCATGTGCCATTTTTGGCAAGCAATAACGGCAATGCTGTTTTTTTTTTTTTTTTTTGCAGTGTCAGTATTAAAGACGTCTACTTTTTCAAACCTTTCGTTATGCAGCCATTTGTGTTTCAAATGCGAAATTTTCCACAAAGGCTGCACAATATCTACTGCCCAATCTGAAACTTGGCTTTTTATCAGACCAAAATTTTGTAGCAGTTGGCACTGAAAAAAAAAAGCACAGACAGGGACCCAATAGGTGCTCAAATAAGCAGGAGCTTGACAAATGTTAAAAAAATGTGAGCTCGGTTATTCTGTTTTTGCTCATGATGACGTGTACAAAGTTGAAAATTCCTATTGCTCCCCTAGTCACTATTATACCTGAGCTGATGCCAACAAAACTCCAGAGTACCAACACATGCATGTGCCGTGCTCGACATGTGTGCACAGCGCAAAAGACGAGGACTGAAGAACACAACACAGGTGCTGACTTCAACTTATCTTTATTTGTGAAATTGCCAGAACTATATACATGAGCAAAAGTAATGAAATACAACTTTTGCATTGTGTCACACATGAAACCCTATTGCGTCGCAGCCAGATACTTGATTTTGTTTTTAGCCCATTCGTATATATAGATTTGTACCTATATCGTATAGATTTTGTATCTGTTGGCCCATTCCAAGCTGGTTAAACGGGGCATTGTAAATCTTCGCTTCCACTCTTTAACGCACAGTCTCCTTGCGCAGGCCTCCCGCCTAACGTATGCTGGGTATTTGTTTATTATAGCTTTTATTTGTTTCAGTAGCAGAAAAGTTACTAAAAAAAAATCAAACTGGGAGGCAAAGCACCAGCTGACTGCGCTGTCAGAGACAATAAGCCAGTCGCAGTGCTCCCTTACTTGCACAAGATATCACACAGCTTGAAGAAGATAGGCAGTAAAGTAGATGTTATTGAAGTTGTTTTTTCTGCCCCGGCAAAATTATCAGTGCTCTGTAGGCGTGTGAATGCTCATGCCACATGACAAAATATTTGCACTACTAACCATAGGAGGCGGTTTGTACCATGCGCCCTGGGTGCTGTTTACATGATTCCCCTGACTTGCGGTAAGAAATACGTTGGCCAAACAGGCAGATGTTTAAATGAGCGATTGAAAGAGTATTTTTACAATGTTTACACCGCCATGAAAAGTCACCTCGGCATTCACTGCAGAGACTGTCATTGTGACCCTGAATTTGCAAACTGTGTCGTAATCTCCAAACACCGTGAACAGTTTACAGGTGGAATCATAGAGGCTGACAACATATAGCGGCTGGGTGACCTTTTACATCAGTATGCCGTCTATTGCCCTGACCAAAAACGAAATCAAGCATCTGACTGTGATGCAATAGGGCTTCAGTGTGACATAATGCAAAAGTTCTTTTTGATTACTTTTGCTTATGTATATAGCTGTGGCGATTTCGCAAATAAAGATCAGTTGAAGTCAGCACCTGTGTTGTGTTCTCCCTTCAGTCCTCATCTTTTGCACTGTGCACACATGTCGGTATTGAGTCACCAACTTGCCCAAGCTTCCACCTTATCATGCCATGGTCCTCCTGCAACCATGACGATGGAGTCTGTCAAACACCGGGTGCAATGTTAAGCCCATCTGCACAAACCTCTGGCTACGCTCATAGGTACTCGCCTGTGAGTGCACTCGCTCCACACTCATTCCACAGTTGTGAGAAAGAGCGTTTGGTACTGACTAAGGGTGTGAGCGGACGAAAGCATGAGCGATAGTGAGTGCTAGTTAACGTGAGTACGAATGAAATTCAGTGATGGTGACTTAAGTGAATGTAAATATGAATGTGAGTGACTGTCGGCAAGTGTGAGTACATAAGCGAGCCAGCAAGTGCGAGTATCACGAGTATGAGTGTGAGTTGGCGCCGGTAAGTGTGAATGGAAGTTACTACGAACACGAGCGAGTATTGAGTGGGCGGGTGCAGGAATGTGAGTGATCGACTATGAGCATGAATACACGAGTGTGAGTACACAGCCTCACACTCGTGTATTCACACTCGTAGGCAATTACTCTGAAATATTGCTAAGCGAGTATGGCTACACTATTTGCTTGGAGGTTGCTCTCCTGCACTGGTGAAACTGTGCTGCATAATTTGAATGTGCTACATGTCCAGCAGGGCTTGATTCTGTGGGAGGCAAAGCTTGGCAATCACAGTGGGCACTACAGCCAGCTGTTTCACTACATCGTTTTGACTGCGTGACCCTGCTGCTTCAACTTCAGAGGTGCTTGTATGGGTTTGTTTCGGGCAATTTCAGCCAACCTTGGCATAGGCTACTTTATGGAGCTGAAATATTTCCTCGTACTTCATGCCGACTGTTTTCAAAAGTTGTATAAAAGTCCAGAACTGTCTCACTGTATCCGATACTTGAAAGTCAGCTGGCACACTGCTATATTCGGTCTTTTATTGCATCGAGCCAAGAAAAAATCTGATGATGCTGGGGAAGATTATTATTATTGTAAGCAACATATGGTTGTAGATGTCATAATTGTAGAAGAACTGTGCAGTGCTGAGAATATATGCAGTTTTCCTCAGTAGTAGAAGCACATTGGTAGCAAGGAGTGAAAACACAAAGGTTTGTTCAAGAAGCACAGTGCAAAAATGTTACAAAACTATTGTGGACAACATGGTGTTGTAAAGATACCGACTTTCGCATGGAGGAGAAGCATATTTTTTAAAATTTCAGTGTTAATGACCACCCCGCATTTTTAACAGAGCACTGAGCAGCAAACAAATACTACACTTCAGAGCACATAGAATGCAACATCCCAATGGCTGTTCTTTGCAGGCACTTACAGACGTCATTGGGCTTCAGAAGCACTGACACCTGACGGCAGTCACGGATGCAAAGTTCCGAGGGTTCAAGCACCACAAGCCGATTTCCCTCTACTTGCACAAGCCAGGAACTTGAGAAGTCAGTTTCAGGCTGCATAGAATACCACCACCAGCTGCCGTTAACACCAATTTCCGAACAATCCCAGCAGACTGTTGGCAATTTCATCAATCTCTTGCATCATCTCCAAAAGGAGGACAGGAAAGAAAGAAAGTAGCAGAAAGTTGACACAAAAATATCTCGTGGCCTTCGTGTGATTGGGATGCACTTGTGGGTTTGTCTACCGTGGGACAAGTTTGCTGTTCTCTCTGCCATCAGCTTGTGTCAGAAACGGAAGCAGAGATAAGATATGTTGGCCTGTTGGTATCACACATGAGATTAGGAGTGCCGGATATAGTGAAGCTTGTTTTGACAAGTGAGAATGTTCTCACAACATTGATAGCAAATTGGGAATCCAGCCTTAGTTCAGTCAGTGCCAAATGTGGTCTTGACGCCAGTGCACAAGCATCAGGAATGGTTTTGCACACAATCACAGGCATGCTGATACTGTTTGATTAGCCCCAGATGGGCATATCATTAGGCTTTGAAACTTTAGAACAAGTCGGATATTGTCCTGTTCGATCTGGTTTTTGTACAGAGTATTCACTGCTTGCTAATTCTGATATTTTTAACCGTTTCTGAATACTTTGCAGTATTAAGTACGCAGGATCAAACAGAAACAAAATAGTACTACTTTGATACTAGCCACAGCAAGCATCAAACATGGAAAAGTTCTATAGTAAAGCATGTTGCATTGCTCAGAATGCCTTTTCCAACTATACCACTAGATCATTCACACTCAGGTTCCACTCGGGCGTCGCATTCGATTGTAGGCTTTATTTGGTACTATTTATGGATGTCACACATGCACCATGTATGGAACAAGTTGAGCATTTGCACTGTTGCAACATGTTGCACCATACTGTGTTCAAAACACTCTGCTTTATCTACTGGGGATGTCAACTGATTAATCAAGTAATGCCTAAATTATAATAAAGTATTGATCACGTAGTTGGCCGAAATCATGCTAAGAAATTGAGTTAAGTGCACATTCCCTAACATCTGTGTGCAAATATTTTGGGCTCTGTCTATCGATTCATACTATTATAAATCCATACTAGGATCCATACTATTATCGCTACCTGGCAGCACTAAGAGAGCACGCAATAATGAAAAATACAGACACATGAAGTGCCGCCATGTTCTCTATAGTGCCAATGAGTTAACACTGAATGACATTGTGCTATGCAAAGTCTTATACAACTTTTTTTTTTAAAGATTATGTGCATGTCAATTATCACAACCAATGACTTAATGAAGCAAAAAAATTAAAGCGCTGATAGCATCAGCACGGTGTGGCAACTTCATGCATTTTGTATGTGACGTCTATGCGCAGCATTACGATCACTCGTTAAAACTGTAATGATTTCGCATGATATTGTGAGTACTGTGAAGGAACTACAGCATCACCTTTTGTTTTTTAATTATGGCCTAATTACCACACAGCCACGCACAAAGGTTTGTATTCATGGGAACTACTTCTCAAAGCGCTGAGCTCATGGCACGCCAACCTCAGCCTCACGGATGCTGCTGTGAAGATAGAAGTCCACGGAAGTGACGTCATGGCCTATGAGATTGGGCCGTGTGCTACCCAATCTCTGGAGGCCATGATGACACCATCAACAAGCTGAGCGGACCTGGAGACCATGGCTTGCCAACTTGCACAATGTAACACAAATACCTTGCTCGGTGCCACAGTTCTACATCATGAGAGAGTGAAATGTGGCATTCTGAGCCACTAGAATTTGAGTCAAGGGTAGCTCTAACTTTGCTTGCATTATGAATTTCCTGCAATTGATAACTTGAGTTTGTGTGCATTAATTATCGTAATTCCTTTTACTCCTGGTTATTTGGCATGCTAAGAAAAGCTCTGGAACAAAAATGGTGGCCTTGAAGAAGTGTTGCAGGGCCCCTTTAAGGTTACGTTCATCATTCTTTTTTGTTCCGTTGCTCATCACGTGGCCCTTAGCTGCTGCTTAAACATTTTTGTTAGCCTCCATGTTGCTGTATGTTAGTAGCGGTGGAGTGCAATGATTGTGCCCTGCTTATTTCAAGAATAGTGATAAGCTGCTGATCATGACATTGTAATAGCTGCTGTATAACCTCCACTCCATTTTTATTCTTTTGTAGATTTCCTTCTCACGATTAAGGTCCTCTGTGACTAAATATTGGCCTAGACACAGGCAGAACACATAAAATCAGCAAAAACTTCAAACAGATACTATTGCAAAGTCAATAAGGTGTGCAAAGTTCATAGTGCAGACTGTGCATCATACCAGGTAGTAACTTGGTGCGTCGGGACCATCAAACAACAGGAACCTCTGCAGGGACACCTCGGAGATGTTTTGCACAAAGTAAGGCCTGTGAAAAACCTGCCTGAGAATGCGTGCAGCTGGAGGGGATGTCAGTTGCCTGTAAGATAGACGCGCACAATTAAAATGTCATGGCCCATTGCGTCTGCATGTATACGCTCTTAAGGTACATGCTAAAGTTCATTCAAGTTGCCTAGGCCAGCAGAAAAGCTGAATCTGGCTACGCTGATCGATTCATGTGAGTCAATGTCCCAATTGAGAAGAATAAGGGGATACGAGGGGCTGCATCTTTTTGTTAGTATGTAGAAACAGACATTGAAGCCAGAGAAAGCATAGTGGAAATTAAATGCGATGTTCAATTGAAGTGTAGAAATGATTAGGTAAAGAGAAATGAAAGCAGACAAAAAGAAAACAGGAACGTGTTAAAATGTAATGTATAGAATGTGGGTTTCATTGGCTACTGCAGCAAAGTATCTCGTGCACTTTCATTTCCCTTTACCTTAATACATTTCAATTAACCATAGCATTTAATTAGCACTACGCTTCCTATGGTTTCATTGTTTGTTTGTATCAATGCCCCCAAAGCAATGTAAGTGAAGATTATGAGAGAAGCCATAAAATAGAGAGCTCCAGATGAATTCTAACCATCTGGATATGTTTAACTTGCACGCAGAGTTTGGTACAGAAGTGGTTTTTATGCATACTGCATGCCTTAGAATTTGCCCCACAGCCTTTGCTTCTCAGCTTCAGAATGCTGTAACCACTAAGTCACTGCAGCAGGTTGATTTTGGCTGTGTAAGGCCACTGTGATGGTGTAATTGTAGCTAAACACAGCACATTGTCCTGACCTACTCGTCTCAAATGCCACAGTAGAGGCTAGAGAAATGGTGCCCATGAGAACATGCAAGGCATCCACATAGAAAGACAAAATTTGTTTGGATACTAAAGCCAATGAGGTGGGCTTCTTTAGACTAGATGCACTGGGCAGTATGAAAAAAAGATTCACAAGCTGTGTTACATGGCTAAATAATGTGGGCGTCCTACAATGACATAGCCAATTAGGATAAGTGTCAAGCTGTCTGTTCATTTGGAGTTTGAGACTTCTTGGAAAGCATGAAAAGGGGCACTTGCATATATCAGTGCAGAAACCAAATTTGCAAGCATGTTCCTTTGAATGATGCAATACTGCACAGTGCACAAGCAATGCACTTATCAAATTATAGGCATTCAACTTAATTGTAGGCAAGGAAATACGGTAGTTAGCTTACCACGATATATGAAAATAACGGTCATCCACCTGTTGCCACTTTTGCCAGTCAAGTAAATGGCGGGGTTCTTCCACACCACGGAGAGTCGAATAGAACTTGGCAGACGAATCATCTGTTAGTTCACGGTGGGCCTTTAAGAACTCGTGCATGTGCTCCCCACTGATGCTGTGCTTCAGAGCATCCTAAACAGAGAATGACAATTGCTAAATGTGCGACTCGCGTTCTTCGCACACTGCGCACGTTTCCGCCTTTAAAAGTAAAGCATACCTTTACAACAAAGGGTACAAGGCTCCAAACGTAATTCACAGCAATCTCGGAATGACCGGTCAAGTCGACAATTGCCTTGAAATTTTCACAGGGCCAACATTCCGATTCGTTCATTGGGTTGAAAAATGGATTGTGAACCAGGCACTTTGTATCGTGGTAATCTGAAATGAAACGGGCCGCAAGCCCAGTGCGCGCTCGTTGACCGGCTTTGAGTGTCATGGACTTTGTGTCGAAAGGAATACAAACTTACGTGCTAACGATGGAAACTGGCTCAGCAATGGTAAGGCAAGTAACCGAGCAGTTCGAAGCCCAGGGTACGTGTATCTGTCGTATAATCTGTCTAGAGTCATCCCCTCAAAGCAAATGTGAAGGATCACTCTGAAGGATACCAAGAGAACCGAGCACCACATCAGGATGTTTGTGACTCGCGCGCAGACACTTGTTGCTGAAGTGCTCGCACATGTAGGCGATCGCTTCTGTCGGAAGAACACCTCTTCGAGACATTCATCGACTGCGCTATGTGGCATGTTGAGTCTCACGGCAGTCGCCAACAAAGTTCGTAGTTCCGCGCGAAACGAAGTTTTTGTGGTTTTCCTCCGCATGGCGTCTGACGACTGCCGTTTAGCTTGCATGATTTGGGCAGTAGTAAACGGTCCAAGCGTACTCCCGGGCTACGCTTCGGCGATACATTGATGCCTGAATCACGATCACGTTTTTGGCGGCCGCAACATGCCGCAATCCGACAGCGACTGCCGTTTCTGCCTGACGCACTGGCCGCACATGGAATCCATGGAACAAACAAGGCCGCAGCTCTCTCGCCCAACTTCTCTCTCCCTCTCGCAACAGCTTCTGTAATGACTATGAATGATTGCACGCATATTGTCAAAGCGGCTACCGCTGCTCATGGCAGCAATGTACAATATCTCTATTAACGTTATAACATCACGTATTCTCAACTAACAGCTTACTAAAATTTGTAAAGAATTTAATGCACATTTTCGGACGCCAGCGTATCCTGGGGGTGTAGCTCAGTGGTAGAGCGTTCGCTTCGCATGTGAAAGGCCCCGGGTTCGAACCCCGGCACCTCCACATAGGATTTTTTTTTTTTTTTTTTTTTCGCATCGTAATCTTATGCTAACTCGGCTGAGACGCGAGAGAAATGCGACTAGAAGGTAGCATATACATGAGCAACGAGCAGCTAAATTCCAATAAAGGTTGTGTATCAGCCGGGGCTGATGCAATCCCCGATGACGTAGAATGGGCGTAACAAGTGCTGTAGTTAAAGATTACAGCAAAATAGTGTACGACTACACATCTCTACTTGCTACTGAATGACTAACAATGTGACTTTTCATCACTTAAGGTCTTTGTGAAGAACTATTTGCAACATCGGAGTCGCGGCCAATTTGCGTTGCATTACCTTTCTTTATTGGGGCCTTTCGACAACAAAAGTTACTATGGTTCAGGGCAGTACATCCCTGTGATAAGATTTCGCAAGCGCATCATATTGCAATATATTCAACAATCACATACAATGATGCGTGCGGTGGTCTATTCTTTTTTTCTCGCTTCGTGCACTTGGTAGGCGCGGAAGGTTTTCTGTGGGTTTTTTCTTCTGCCGGAAGCTTTTCCAGCTTTCCTCCTCGTCTTTTTCGTGACGTCGACAACGTTGATATGTGCACGGAGGGATCTGACGTAGGAAACACAGCCATTTTCATCTTCGACTTCAGCTGTGGGATATCGTGTAAGAAATGGTCTGCTGTAAAGTTGTCTTTGCTGCAAGTGTTTCTTTAGCGTTCGACAGTGATTACTACATTGTCAGCGGTTGTGACTGTGGCATGATTATCGCTGAGCGCGGCATTCGCACGGATCCTCGAATTCAAGGGGAAACCGCCCGTGGTAAGCCTTACCTTTATTCCATCGGCAAGCCCGTGAAGTTCGAACCATGGTCCAAGCGGCGGTCCACGTGTAGGAACCATGTCGCCCTTCTCACAGGCGAATGGTGATTCCGCAGCAGCCACTGGAAACACCGGACAGATTCCCGCAGAGCGAAAATTTTGAGTGACGCAGCTGACGCATCGCGTGCCGTCATTCCGTGCTATGAGCCAACCATGCCAAAAACGAGACATTAGCACGTGTGGCCTGGTCGCTGCGAAGAATGCCGTAAAGAATGGCCTCTTGAAACCTTTCAAGCGCGGCTACAGCTGTCCTGTTGTGGCCTGCAGCAACTCTGCGGAAGAATTACTGATCAGACGCTCAGCAAAAACTCGCGAAGATTGTAGTCGCAAGCGATCTGCCACCGACCGTAGTGGAACCGCGCAAGGACTGACAATGTGTATCGACAAGCGTCACGACGAACCCCGGGTCGGTTCTAGCCTCGAAAGTGTTGCGAACAACACCGAGATGCCGCCCAAACAGAACCACCACCGGCGTCGGCGGCGACGCGCGAGGCCTGTGCGCACGGCGTCGACAGCCGACGGCTCCGGTGCGGCCTTGCCGCCAAGCGCTGCTGGCATTTGCATTGCGAGGTCCCCCACCAAGAAAGACATCGTATTTCGCGTCGAAACGACGTCGACACGTCCAAGCAAAGTGGACCGAAAGAAAAAGCAGGTCAACGAGGCGCCGAAGGTGTCGTCTTCGCCGCCGTACGTCAACTCCGCCATCGCGTTCATTTTGGGAGGCAACGAAGACCTCAGCGACACTGACAGCGATTGGGACGAAGTGGACGACGGTGCCGGAGGAACGAGCGACTTTTCCGTTGACGTCTTGGTGATGCCGCTGCTGAACAGTTTACTTTCGGTGTCGGTGCTCTCCGACGCGTGTTCCAGTTTGCAGTGCCGAAACGGGGATCAAGTGGACGGTCGCCTGCCCGTGTCTCCGCTGGTGCAGGACGCCAACGAAAAGTGGAACCGAACGTATTACGGGGATGACGTCGACAGGCCGCCGCGAGCAGCAAAGGTGATGTGCCCGATAAGCGCTACTAGTACGGCCGCTCTAAAGCCGCCGCGAGAAGTTAAAGTGCGGTCACAGAGAAGGCCATCTTGATACGCGACCTCAGTGCAAGGGAATGAGCGAGCCCTTTTTGTGTTTGCGCATTTGCCCCCGATTGAAGGAGTCTGTTCCCGCCGGCATTACGTATGCGAGTAGCTAATGATTGCTTTATTTCTTTGGTCTTGGTAGCCGGCAGATAAGGGCTGGAAAGTTGCCACGCCGGTGTGATGTGGCGGCAGTAACAGCTGTTCATTTTGCTTACTCCCGAATCTCGTTCGTTAGTGTAAAAGCAACAGCACGTAGCATATTTATAACTTCACTGCTGTGCACTAAATAAATTCTCTATGTAATTCAGCCGCTGGAGCTTTGTAGACGACTTTAAAGCATTTTCTAGAGCTGTAAAAATGACCGAAAGTCGAGAAACGCAAAATGTTATGTTCTGCCGTTAAACCAGAGTTAGTAGCAATTCTGTATGTTAAACACGCGATTCAAGAACTTATAAGAGCTTGGAAAGGGTACTTTAGAACTACATGACAGAAATATGCTTGTGCGACAAGTGACTGGGGCTTCTGGGTGTCGTGATGTATTATGTCAGAATATCTGCACTTGCTTAGTGTTATCCACAAACTAAGAATTGTTGCCCATCTGTCAATGGCAAGCTTTGTTTTTCACTGGTGCACCTGCATTTGCAATCTTATTTATTTGACATTGTTTCTTAGTTGCTTACTTTGAATACATCATTTGTATTCTCACATAGCTTTTGTAGAAACTTGACATCGTGAAAAAAAAATTTATGGCCAGATTTTTGTCAAGTGTAGTAATAGCTAGTCTTCAACAAAGTCAGTACAGCACTGAACATTTTTTAGTGAAATTGAAGTGGGCAGTCAAAAGTGACATGTAGCTGCAGCATATCTGTCTGATTCATCCTGCATCGCTATAGCCCCTTGTAAGTGCCTATGTGCAGGAGTATTGCATTGTGTACAGCTTGTAATGGTTCCAAAGGCCCACACATTATCTACATTAGTGCCAAGATGTTATGAGAGTTAACTTTAGTGAAGCTGTTTCTGAAAAATGCCAACTATGCTTTGCTTATAGGTTGCATACAACACATTCCAGGCAAGTCACAGGTTGCTAGCTTTCTAGGCCTTGCCTTGAAAACATTTTCAAGGTAATTCAAGGCCCGAAAGTTGCAGACTCCTGGTTCTGAAATCGGAAATTTGTTGATGTATTAGCTCTCGGTGTCTGCATTTTTATTAATAACTAGTGTGACAGCAGGTGATGTTAGGCAGGCTGTGATGGCAATGGCTGCATCTAGTTCTGGGAGGCAGCACTGTGTTTCTACGACTACCTACGCATACCAATAGAAGAACTGAACATTAATGCAATAACTGAGCACAGGATAGCTGCTGCATGTTATGCAAAAGGCAGCAGCTTAAAGCAAATGATAGAAGACTCCTGTAGCACATCGAACAAGTATGTGTATTTACTCGATGGGGGTCATCTCTTGCTGTGATGCCATCACTCTGCATTTTTGCAACTTCCTTTTCTCTCTCCTTCTACGTTATTGCAAGTGCAATGTACCATTACAGGGACTTTCCCCAGAATCATACTTACCATGCATGCACTGCTCGGCCGCTCATGCATGGCCCTGTTTGACACTTTCTTTATTCCTTTTCCTTTCTTTTTTTTTCCAGTACACCTATAAATGTTAAAGGAAAACGAATCAGTGGTGACCTTGATCTTCAGTGTTCTTTTTCTTTTCATTCTAGAATGCAAATGTGCTGCCAAGCTGTTAGTTACAGCTTGTCTATGCAGTGATGTGCTCTTATTGGAACATTAAAATTGTTTTATGTTTATTTACTACTGCTTCATGTTTGTTTTATAAGTGGTGGGTTGCATTGTTCAGCAAAATGCTTATCATTGTTTGCATAGTTTTGAGGAGCTCTCGGTTGCCAAGAGGCAGCAAAACCAGTCTGCAGAAGCTGGCTTATTCAACAGTGCGGTGTGCGTGCAAAAAGTGGTGTTCCAATTCGGGCCAACAAAGAAGCCAAGTGCTTTGTTGAACATCCAGAACTCAAAAATTTAGTCTAATTGTGAAATTTGGGCAATGATAAAGCAGCTGTAAGTGCAGTATTATCATTTTAGAGCTGTTAATACAAAAGTTAGGTTACTGTAGGTATTACGATTGATAGAACGCTGTAGATTTGCGCTCCTCCATGTCTCTTTGGTTCCTCTTCACAACCAGTGTTCGTTTCGCCCCTGTTAGTGTCTTCCAGCTCATAGCGCAAGGAAAATGAATGCACACCAACTAGCCCAATTCGTTGCTCTTCTAAATGTATGGTATATAATGTAAAGTGAGTAACTACATAATGCCAATATTACTGAAAGAAAGGCCTGAGGCATGGCATTTTGGCGGGTATATCAACAGTTGGGCAGTTTTTCATTTTTCATTTTTTTTTTTTTTCTGTTGCAGGTCAACTTTCCTATGGGTGACAGGCTCATCGAGGTGCACAATGCGGATGACTTGGAACGCAAGGGGCCTTGGGAGCAAATTGCCTTAGACCGCCGTCGCTTCCAGTCCCGGATTGCCTCTACGGAAAGTGTGCTGGCACCTGTACTCTCTCCCGAGCATCGACAGAAGGTCTACCACGAGATCTACACATCAGCCACAAAGTGAACTGCTGCGTGCAACCTGCATATTCTTTGCACGGATTCAAAAATTCACTCGAGTCTGCAAACTCAGCAGGGGCTGTCAGCACCATTGACTGAGAGGAAGTCAGTGAACTTCCAGGGACTGTCAGCACCATTGACTGAGAGGAAGTTAGTGAACTTCCATGCAAGCCGACTGAACTTTTTCTGATGAATGCAGGGTTTTCTGTTGTTTAATTGTGCAGCTGTGGGAGCAGCTCACATTTGTAATGCCTAGTCCTCCAGCTTGCGCACTATCTTGAATGGCAATTTGCTCTTCATTTTGTTCCAAGTTAGCTATGATCTCAGCTGTGCATTGAGTTAATTGCTCGTGATGTGTAACATTGACAGGGGGATGGTCCGTTTTAGCACCATAACTCAATTGTAGTTTTCATTTTATGGTTTCTGTTATGCTAGATTGGCTCGCTGTTCTGGCGGGAAGGCACAGTACTGCCAAGAGCTTCCGTAGACCCAGCATCTGCTGCTAAATGTTCATTTGCCA
The DNA here is from genome assembly GCF_050947875.1 of Dermacentor variabilis. NCBI lineage: Eukaryota > Metazoa > Arthropoda > Arachnida > Ixodida > Ixodidae > Dermacentor > Dermacentor variabilis. The sequence goes on from NC_134571.1 coordinate 128,393,571, forward strand.
CAGTTAGGGCAGCTGTGTAGGTATTGCAAGGCAGGTGGTGAGGTAGCCTGTGGGGTCTGCAACAATGCAAATTTGACTGTCTTAAAGTATGTATGACTACTCTCGCAGTAATGAACCACTGAACGAACAAAGAACAAATAAGCTAGACTTTGCTGCACATTAAAATTAAGGTTATCCAAATATTTTCAGGAATTGACAGTATCTTCAGCTTATCAACAGATAATTTACCTTCGCAATGCATTCCACAGCATGCTCAAGTCTGCTCAAGTCTGCCCAAGTCTGTTTTTTCACTAAACTCGAGAAAATATATTCCCAGGAATGCGCACATGTGTAAAGAACAGAACTCCCTGTAAAAGAAAAGAAATCACAATTTATGCTGTAGCGAGGTCTCATTCATATTTGACAATGCACCGAAAAGTGCTGTGATGTGCTCAATGCTTATGCTGTTGTCCCTTGTACTGTTTTTCTGATGTTTAAGAGATATTAAAAATTAAATTTTGTTTTGATGTGGTGTAGTTTTGTGTTTTCCTGTTTTTGTATTGCTGTTAAAACACTGAAGTGGAAGCTCTCTTGCACAGCACTAATTCACCCATAAAGGCACAAAGAGAAGCTTTATTGCAAAAAAGTAAGAAATTTTGAGCTGACCTGCTGTGTTAATATGGTCCTGTGCTGCTGAGCGCAAGGTCATAGGTTTGATCCCAGCCCTGGTGGCTGCATTCAGATGGGAGAAAAATGCAAAAGATGTTCGTCCACAGTGATCATGGTGCTCATTTGAGCGTCGGGTGGTTAATCCGAAGTCCCCCACTACAGCGTGCCTCGCAATTGGATCACGGATTTGGCAAGCAAGTAAAATAATTTTCATGCTAATGACAGCGTAGTATCTTAAATTACATTGTTCAATTGCTCCTCTAGTCTCCTAGTAACATGCCAGCCACATTGGATTTCTGGCAAGTCAGATGCAGCTGATGGACTTTGGCAGCCTTGAACTTTCTTGCTTGTTTCACTTGGCAACTGCCTTCACACCCAAATCCCTGCTTTTCCTCTAAGTTTATCCAAAGTCACGAATACTGTATTCTTGCTCTCACATTTACGAATCGACAAGATAAACTCTGCATGTGAAAATAGATTGCTACACTGTCTCCATGGTACTAGTCTGCCGCATATATTCACTATGTGGTCCGGGACCGCATTCTGGACAGCCACACTTTTGTGGATGTGATGTCTAATCTGATGCCTTAACAGAGCAACTGGCATTCATGCCTCATTGCATAGCATCAAAATTCACTAAAGGGGTGTCTACCACTATAAACCTGTAATATTCAGTGAATTTATCATTTATGGAAAATTCAGCGCGAAAACTGTTTGCTCCAGTTGCTTTGAATCAGGAAAATTGGTAACCTGGAAACATTCCTTCTGGTGTGCCAGAAGGAAGCAAAGTTTTTAAATGAAAAAAAAAAAAAATCAAATTATGGGGTTTTACGTGCCAAAACAACTTTCTGATTACGAGGGATGCTGTAGTGGAGGACTCCGGAAATTTCGACCACCTGGATTTCTTTAATGTGCACCTAAATCTAAGTACACTGGTGTTTTCGTATTTCACCCCCATCGGAATGTGGCCGCCGTGCCGGGATTCAATCCCACGACCTCGTGCTCAGCAGCCCAACACCATAGCCACTGAGCAACCATGGCGGGTGAAGTTTTTAACTGAACCTAGCAATCTGTAACTAACGGTGTCTTTTGCCGATTTTGTGAGGGAGCCTGGCAAAGGGGTTGGAATACCATGAAACATGATTCGGTCAGATCTGGTAGAACAGTCCACCTGATTTACAGCTTGCTGCTAGTAGTAGCTAAAGATTATGGGCTGGCATAGTGACTTGGTAAGCTATAAACAATCCTTTATTTTGCTCTTTCACTTGAACTTCAAATGTCGTAGACTGACAGGAAAATTTAATAGAAACAGTGGGGGGAAAAGATGGAAAAATCGGAGAACTTGAAAATTGCGATGTAGTGGATGCCCTGTCCAAAACGCAGCACAAGGAGACCTCAATGACCTTGATGTCATGGTCTGGTCACAATAGCTAATTTCAAGCTTCTGGGCGGAGTACCTAAGCAGCACAGACTGAGCAGGAGAATGCTACAGAATGAGCTGCGACTAGTCGGCTAGCCCTGCTTTCTGTTCAAGAGCAGTTGTCTGCCAGCCAAACAAAAACGTGCCTGCTTCTCTTTTGACTACCTCCCATATTTGCAACTCTGTTGGATGTTCATGCCAAGATGCGTGATGCTTGAAGATGCTTGTCAAGCAGCTTTTATGTGGTGGCAGCATTGCAAATCAAAATTTTTTGGACACTGGAATATGCATGGAAATCGCTTTTTACTGACACAATGCATTACATCAAAGCTATGTGCTATTGATAAGCTGTTGACAGATATTGACATTGGCAGCAATGTGCTGCCAATGCCCTGTGATGTCAGAAATGTAATGGCTGTATGGCAGCACATTGCTGCTTTGTACTTGCGCAAACCTTTCTCTGTCAAGTAGAGTTCTATCAATAGCGATTTTTCCTAATTGAATCAAATATTCTTGAAAAATAACTCGTTTCATACATGAGTTATTGAATACCACATATATTCTCATTTCGAACAAAATGGGATATATAAAGGTCTTGTGGCATTCATATTGTAAAAAAAATTTAGATTACTTTATACATGTTATGCCATTCGTGACAACACGCACAGTAAACTGAGGAGCTATGAATGAGAAACAACTGAAAGGTTATCATATCTGGTGCACTGTGACAATGACTGAAATGAAACAAAGAAACTGCATTGTCAGGTGCATGTACAGTGTTGCATTACAGCACCGCACACGAGTTTAAAGGATGCAAATGTGGTGAGGTATTGAACAAAGAAGGTGTTTTAACTCGATCAAGATGCCATTTATAAGCTGTATACAGAGAAGGAATGGTTATCTGAATGGCTGGAAATTAGTGAGAGGTTGTTTGCTTGATGTGTTTGTGTAGAAACTGGTCCTCTGTGCAACAATTGCAGCTCTCCTGTACCAAAAGTATTTGGAACACTCACCATTTGCATCAGTCCCTTTTTTTCTGCACTGTTAACAACTGTTTTATGCCTTATATTCAAGAAAAAAAAAACAATATGTGGCAATATCGAATAATTAATCCTTGAATCAAATACAAATCAAATTGCAAGGGCTATTTGATTCGTATTTGAACATTCACGTACCCCTACAAATGGATTCTATTTCTTACACTAATCTCTCACTGAACTGCATCAATAAATCTTAATCTGCACAATTTTGAGAGGCATTATGATAAGTTGGTTGCTTTAACCGTGGTCGTAAGCACAGTTGTGTAGAAGTACGTTACAAAAATCACTCTAAACAGCAACTACGTACACATTCTTGTGCCAAGAGTCTTTACTCTTCTGTAATACACAAGACGTTATTTAATCTCAGCCCTGCTTACAGATGTACAACTTAAAAAAGAGATTGGCAGACTTTAGCAATACGTCCAGGATTGAACTCATTTACAGTGACAGCAGTAAACGAGTCCTTGCAGCGGGCACTGCCATCTTGCTCGCTTGCTCTCTGGCGTGGCTGGCACAAATGACGCCTTAGAAAGACCAACATGTTGTGGCACAATCCACCAAGCACTGGAGCTGTGTGCCAAGAAAATGCCCTGGGCCAAGGGCATTGTGTTCCGATAAAAAAAAAAAAGTTTTATTGCGATAGCAATTATGCAGATTAAATGACAAAGCGAAGTGGATGAACCATCAATGCTCCACTCAATAAGCTCAGTAGTGGAATCGTGAGGCTCGCGTCATGCCACTTGCAGCAGGGAACGCCGGCTCATTTGGGCTATCGCCTATTAAATGTGTGCAGTACACTTTCAACGTTACTATACCACTCTCGCTGTGAAATAGACAGGTGAAGATGCTTATTGCAATAAAACTTGCAATGATAGCTGTGAATGCGACGACCTTCGAGAGAAATTGGTGGTACTGGAAAAGGAAAACGGTGCGTGCTGGCACATTCACATGACGCAGGTGGGTGAGTACTACGGGGAAGCTGCCATGGCGGGTGCCTACTGCTCTCAATCGCACATGCCTCGTGTCTTTTCTTGTCCACGTGGGATCTAGTGGCCGGAAAACATCATACGATCGTAGTTTGGCGAAGAACTGAACGTTGGTGCCAAAAAATAGTTTTTATCCGGGACTGTATTAACCAGTAAAAAAGAAGCGCAACTGTATCTGGTCATTTTTTGTGACCTTGATCGTGAACGTTGGCACCGGGGAATGGCACAAACGGGGTCTTATCAACAAAGTTCTACAGTATTTGTCTTTGCATCACCAATAAACATTGTTGGAAGTCAGCACCGTGTGTGCATGTCTTTCTGCATAGCCATCTGCATTGTGCTTGTTTTGCCATGAATTACCAACTTTCCCAAGCCTCTATTGTTGACTGCGTATATGTAGCTTTGCAACTTCTTGCAGAAAGTAATCTGAAAGCACAGCATTCTTCTTTTCCTGTGAATATTTTTTATTTGCTTACAAAAACAGTACAAAATGAAAATACAATATAGTGTATGTTGCTGAATAATAGGGAGTCTGAACCTGCAGTGATGAGTACATGTAAACATTTACCAACTGATCATGATACATTAACAAGATCTTATGGTATTGAGACTAGGCTAATGAGATTATGCGACTAGTTATGGCGCCTTGTAGTGAAGGTAACAGCCATGATCACGTCTTTCTATTTCTCATCACAAGGTAGAAAAAGCATGCAATCAAACTTCTAAACTGCACAAGAAGTGCTCTGATAAGTAGCAGCCTGTTACAGATGTTAATGATAAATGCACAAAGTGGCCGAATTGTACTGTATTTGATACTAGTGCTAATACTATGTGCAGCAGCTGCAGAGTAGTGTTCCCTTTACAAATGGTACAACAATTACACAGCCTTGTGCTCTTACAATGAAGCCAAGCGAACAGTATTCAAATAACCAGGTTTGTAGCAACGGAACGCCGAATAGGGGTGGTTGTATGTTTGGATGTACCGTATTAACACGCAATGTGTGTTGCAGATTTAAGCTGAAAGTTCATAATTATGTGAAGCGTTAAGAAGCCTCTTTTATGTCATTCTCTTTCAGTGCAAGCCATCGTGCCTGTGTTTAACATGTTGCTTCCCTTCTCTCCCTGAGGCAGCACATGGTATCTCCTAACTTCGACCTGTCCTACAAGACTTAGGTTATTCTGCCCGTGCTACATATGTAGCATTCCTAAGTTTTGAAATACTTGCCCTTCACTTCATGGCGATTTATTACACTCCACAAACACTTAAGTTAGTTGCAGACACCGTCATCTTTCTCTGCACTATTCGGCTGCAACCAGAGGCCGTCCCTCCACGTCACAGAACAAGTGCTGGTATCACTTTGCATGCTCTCGAAGTAAGCCAGACACTGGCCTTTCAGTCGAGACATCACACCTTTGCATCCTCTTTTATATGGCACCAGAGAAACAAGCACGTCAGATCCCTATTGCTTTCACTTCGTGGGGTTTAAAACTTGCATCACAAATGCAGTGCCTCGTGGCCTTTGGAAACAGCAATAACGCAAAGGCCTAACACTCGCACCATGATCACATACAAAGCTTCATGGCTTGGCAAACAAAATCACACACGAAAATCCTCATGAGAGGTACTGAAATCTTGACCCCCATATTTATCGACCACCACAACTTTCTCAACATAGTACTCTCCTTTTTAGGGGTAAACGCTTGTTCTTGTAGAGGCTGTCTTGACAGATTAATGCCACATAACAAATACTGCTTCAGTTAGCAGTTAGCACGTTAGCAGTTAGCATGCGAAATGATACAACACAAGTTATGACTACTTTAACAAAAGCAGGTGGCCACAGTAGTTTTGCAAGGGAAGTTATCTAATGTACATTGCAAGTCATCATTAAACAGCTTATGCTCAATTAGCTGAATAATTTTGTAGACAAAACAAATGGAGGATCGCAGCCACTGGTGAAGTTCGAAACTACAATGCATAATTGGAAAAATTTGGGCATTCTGTTAGGCCACACATAAATCTGAATATATGGACAGGCAGGAGCTCTGGACAGTGTAGAAAAGCTGCCAAAACCTCACCAGTTCCAACACACATGATAACCAGTACTTTACATGATGTGCAAATGTTAAAACACTCAAGAAGACGTGGTTTCCCCGTGCACACATCTGCCAAACTCTTGCGCCTTTCACAAAGTGTAGGCTATACTGAAATTCACATTTTGGGCAGGTCGGGTCAAAACATGCCTCGGACAGCGTTGAGCACCAACGACGTAGAGATGAGCGACCAGATGTACAATGTTGGCGACATCTTCTCTGCAAACTTCCTCGAGTGCTTGAGGATATATATAAGGAACTTGTTCGTGGACCTTGTTTTAGGTGCGTCCTGCAAAAGAGAAACAACTCATCTGCTAAGACAGTTCTATTTGTGAACTACCTTTGGAGACTTTTGTAGCTCAACATACATTAAAACTAGAGAGTCCGATGAGTTGGTATGGCAAGACAAGTGGAAGAATGCATAGAGAAAGAAAAAGGCACTTGACCAGAGCATAGTCCACAAGATATTAAAATGACAAGCTAAATTATTTGCTCTTTTTCTTCATCTTCAATGTGTGCCCATCTGTTCAAGCTCCAAGTTGATGCAATGCCAAAGTATGCTGCACTCAAGAAGTTCAACTAGTGTTTGTGCTCGACTTAGCAAAGTGCCCATGCATCAACATCAACTTCAATAGGGAGTACAGATCGTCGGAAGGATTAGTAAATCTAACACTTGGTAGGGAAAGCACGTACCACAGCACAGACAATGCAATGAGCCTTTAAACAGTCTACCAGCCTTATGTGCGACCCTTCGAATAGTATGGTGCAGATCACTGTTACAGGGAACACATCAATTCATGGCTTACACTTTGTAGAGAAGAACCCTATCCTATATTCCACAAAATGTTTGCTGCAAATCTGGCACTTCTCAACTTGCTACAGCACCCACATGTCTGCTTTGAAAGGCCCCCGAACTACCTTTGACATTTTGAACACATTTTAAATAAACATACATTGGTGTATAGAATAGTGTGACAATAATTTTTGGCAAACATGGCAGCACTATAGACCAGCCACAAATTCAAGAAAAAAATCCTGTGCTCCTTGCAAGCGATAAAGTGCGGCAGCCATGTAGACATTCATCAAATGCCGTTAACACCACTTCGAAAAATTATTGCAGCTGTATGTTTATTATAGACTGGTGCAGCTGGCACTACCTAAAATTTTTTTTTCTAAATTAGTGTGGTTTAGGGGCCCTTTAAGTGTATGATGGACAGTGAAGCTGAATTGCTGGTAAGCATACATGATCTGCCAAGAATAACATCACAAAAAGAGAGAGAGAGAGAGAGAGATTACAGTATCGCAGTTTATGCCTGTGCACAACACCCAGTCAATATGTGCCCGATACAACTGATGAGAACGTGTAGATTCACTTTTTGTTATAAAGATTGCACACTGTACCACTTGCAATAGACCAGGCTAAGCACACTCAGTGAAAAAAAACCTTTATTGAAAGTGTATTCAACAGGAACTTAGTGAAAGAAATTGCTAACCTTCTTCTGCACACTTCATCTAATGAAATGTTCCACTGTAGGTGACCATGTTGCATATTGTGAGGGTAATGCCCTAACTGATGTGAAACACAAGAGAGACACAGTACGACGGACAGCACTTTGTCCATCGCTCAACATATGAACCAGTACCAGCTCGCCCGGTTCACTATTCTCATGGCGTCCAGGTGCACGGCATGTTCCTTGATGAAACTGGGAGAGATGTAAAGTCAAACTGTGGAGCATCAAATGCCGATAGTGCCTCCTTAGTCTTCAAATTTCTTTCTACGTCTGCAGGCTCTTCATCACTGCTGATTTTGTCAAACTTCACCTGATTCATGTCAGTGGTGGCTTCTATGATGTCGCTGGTCACCAGTTCCATGATCATCATGGAGGTACGGGAAAAGAGGGGGAAAATGATGGTACCTAAGCTGCTGCAGAGTCCAGACCTTCCCGTATAGGCTTTGTTGTGGTGTGACCGGTGCTCCCTATGCGCAGCAAAACTCAATGGTAGTTACAAAGGGCAGTAGCAGTGATACCATGTGAGCAAATAAGCCAGCAGAGATGCATAAATTGCTGCATTGTAGAGGAACATCCGTAGTGATATGTGCTGTAGAGGCATCTACAATACAGTCGAGCACCCATATAACCCACATATAACAATATCCAAGCATAAAAAAAAATCCGTGTTTATAACTGGTAATTGTTATTATAATCGGGTTCCACAAAGCGAGAAAAAGGAGGAGGACAGTACAGATGTCCTATAACGGTGGGATGGCTGGTGCCCCTCTCCTCCACCTCCCTCCTTTGGGCTGTGGATTGCGTTCACTCATTTAACTCGATAAGTGGCCCTTGCTACAGGCGTGATGCGGACACATAGCGTTCCCTACTACGCTTCATTGATTATAGCAGCCAGCCGGTGCGCTTTTATCGCATGCGACAAACAGGGGGCGGGTTTTTGATAGCTGTAAGGCATCCAAAAATTCCAGTGGTGCAGCTGCACAGAAAATTAATTTTTGCTCTAGCTTGTTAAAGAATGTCACTGCTATAACAAATACAAAGAGGGGTCATGGATGGCACGCAGTGTGCAAACTCCACCAAGGCACTGCTTTGGTGGCCCCCAAAAGGGGCCTTCAAAAAGAAAAAAAAAAAGAGTAGATTGCCAATGCAGTCTCTCAGCTTGAGAAATGCAGCAGAATTAAGAAATGCTGGGGTGAGAACATGCAAGCATCTTGATTTCCGAACGTTTGCTTGCGCTCTGATGATTTGCCGGGTGCCATGCTTTCGTCAGCGGGGCAGGAGCGCCACACGCCTTGTGAATCACAACAGGGCAAGTAAACATTCGGAAAGCAAGATGCTTGCGCGATCTCTCCACCTACACTTCTTACTTAATTGAACAAAAAAAGCCCATGTCCGTCAGCTTTGTCTGCTTTCCGCCAACCTTGCCGACATCCTTCTCCAGGGCACCCAGATGCTCCGCCTGGTGCAGTGGAAGGCCTCTTGCCAAGACAAAGCCCCAGAGGGACTGGATCATCCACAGGACCTCCTGCGAGGACAATGTTGGGGCAGCCTGCCCAGCAACGTTGTCGCTGCTAGGGCCTTTGCTATGATTGCTGCATTGGCAAGTTCTTCCAGAGTTTCCAATACGTCGTCCACATGTAGAAACCCACAGAGTTCCAATGCATCCTCGACTGTGGACCAGACTTCCTACATCACTTTGTTGGCGGGAGCTTTGCAGGCTTCATCCATGTCACTGCTGCCTCCAAACAAAGCCTTCTTTCCTGAAACAGTTCTTCGCTGCAGAACCACAGACTTCGGACCACGCTGCAAAAATGAACTGTACGACCATAAATAGACTGATCTTTAAGTCTGGCTGCTCCTGGCTTGACTGCGTGGCCATGTCCATCACAAGCACTAACTTGTTAAGATGTGGAGACAGTACATCACATTGAAATTGGCGATTGCGCCAGTGTCCATGTGCTGCAGGCCTGCCACGGTGTTGGCAGGAATAAAACTTTCACACTTGAGAGCTTCGGTATCGAGTGATAAACACAGCAATAATCGAGGATGAGAGCCACCTTCCCCTCCGCTTGCTTGATACGTTCATTGAACTTTACGATCCACTTGCGAAAAAGTTCCAGTCATCCACGCTTTTTGGCTGTGGCGGTAGTGTACTGGGACCCTGGCAGCACCACAGAAGCAGCGGGGATTTTTTTACTATCCAATGAGAAATGGGGGCACTTATCGCTTCCATCCAATCTGGCGCACAAAAATACAGTGACGTGCAGTTTGCTGTTCTTGCTGCCCTTACATGTGTCTAGTTTCAGTGGATATGTCTTTGATAGCAACATCTGAAATAAAAGTGCTGTTTTGTCTCTATTCAACAACATTCAACATTGCACTTATAAAAGGATACTTAAACATATGGCACATTTGTTCGCCTTTAAACTGCCCGACTGGCCTAGTGTTCTGGGCATAGAGACATGCTATGCGAGGCCTTTTTTGCTATCATCTATTTCATTTGTCTACAGTCGATCCCGGATATATCGAACCCTGATATATCGAATTGATGCCTATATCCTACAGTTGAAAAATCCCCTTGGTAAATCCCATGCAAAATTATAGCGCTACTGTTCGCGTATACAGAACTCCCGTGCACCAGCATATCTACGTATCGAACTCTGTGCTGAGCTGCGCCCCGGCAAGTGCACTTCTCCCACCACACCCCACCTCTGCAAGTGCGCTTCTCCCACCGCATCACACCCCCAGCAAGTGCGCTTCTCACGATGCTCTCGCGATGTTCCCGCGATCTCACGCGCGCCGCCCCGCACTCTGAGAAAGGGGCGTGTGGGTAAAAGGCACGTGACGAGGAGCAATTGGAGTGTGATTGGGTGTGAAAGGGAAGTGGGAGGGAGAAACCACGCTGACTGCAGGCGCCCGTTTCCCATGTTTTGGTTGGCTGACACCGCTGGCGCAGCGAGACGAACGAGGTCAGTGCAACTTGGGCTTGTGGTGGTGCGGAGACGCGGAGCGGTGCATCTTTCGATTCGCTTTGTTCCTTTTATTCACGAGGCCAACGCGAAGGCTTGAGACTCGTGTGGTGCAGTGCGTTTTTCTTTCCGCTTTTGGCACGTGTTCCGGAGCCATGGCCACGAAAAAATGCAAGAATATGGATTTTTCAACAAAGGCGGACATAATTCGATGGGTGGAGGATGGCGAGAAAAAGTTGTTGGTCGCCGAGGCGTAGACTCAAGTAGCGACAAAGGTTCCGACGAAGAGGACCAACCACCATGCACTGCAGCTGAACTTGCATTAGCTTTCAGCAACATTCGCCGCTGTTGTGGCACAATGGATGGAGCTGGCCTTTCTCATTTGGACACTGTCAACAAGGTTGAGGACAGCTTAATGAACTTGATGGTGCAGAAGAAAAAGCAAGCAAAGGTCACAGATTTTTTCCTTCCGAAATAAAGTGCTCTGGTCATCGCGCTGTGTGTTTTTTTTTTCGCCTTGGAGGCACAGATCGATAAGTTCCTGTTAGTCACGTCATCGGGAAACTGCCTTGAGATGTGTGGAGTTGTTAGAGAAGCTTTTGACATGCATATTTTATATTTCGAATTATCGATATATCGAACTATTTCGCGATCCCCTTCGAGTTCGATATATCCGGGATCGACTGTATGACAGGAGAAAGCATACTAGAGCCAACAACTGCGATGAAAAGTGTTTGGGGCTTCTACAGGGGAGACACACATTCCTGCATTTGCTAGAGCAATAGACATATGGCAGGGAAAAGCCATCCAGATTCCAAAGTTGTTCCAAGCACTGCACTAGCCACGATGTATCATAAACACTTTTGTAATGAGGTTGTCATTTTTGTCACAGCTCTGCAAGTTTGAACATGCTCCCTCAGTTCAGTTCTGTTGAAGCCACAGTAAAGAAAATAGTGGCTGTCCCACATATTCATAGAAGGATAACGGCACAAAGTAAATGTATTTACAGTGTGATAATGTGCTTATCGAGGACTCTGTGCACAGTGCAAAAGGAAGTGTTTTGTTGCAAGCGAATTTCTCTCAATTCATCCAGAATTTCAAGGAAGGAAGCAAAAAAAAAAGTCAGCCACGAATAAGCTGGACCTGTGGCCGTCCAAAATCCATGACATTGGACATGCACATGACCTGACTCTGTTGGATTGTGCTGGTTGGCACATGGGATAAAGTAATACTGAAAAGCTGGGTGCTTATGTTGAAAGCAGCTCTAGTTGTCTTTTCTGAAATTCAAAATAAGTTGTAAAGTGAGAGTGAAGATAAAACTTTTAACCAATGTAGTAAATTCCCTCGTTGCAACATGTTACACAAAGTAGCGTGTAGAAGAGTTCTGTAATGTCATTGCATCAGCAAGAAACAGCCAAACACAGTCCATGCTTGTTAGAACGGACCCGCGTACAACAGACCTTCGCATATAATGGACCATATTTTAGTCTTAGTTTGTTCTACCTATTTTATTAATGCAACGAAGTTCGCTTATAACAGACCGTGCTACAAGGGACTATCTGCTACAGCAGACGAAATTAGCAGCAATTTTTTTCAAAATTGGGCGTACAAAACATACTTTTGTCGTGTCGACACATGCTAACGGCTGACTTGCGAGGGTCAGCCGACGATCTTGGCTCAATATCATGCACGCGAGGGAGCCTATCGCGTGTGAGGCACGGGGGGCGAGGGCGAGGGAGGTTCTATTCCGGTGGCTGCTACTTATGGCGTGGCTGCCGTATCTTGAAAGCGACCTGCGGTCTGGACAAAGTGCGAGCCCCGCGGGCCACATTTTCAAAGCGATCTGCGATGTAGGCAAAGTGCGCGCCCCCCAATCCACACTTTCAAAGATATCTGCGATGTGGACAAAGTGCGAGCCCCGTGGGCCACATCCTCAAAGCGATCTGCGATGTTAAAAAAGTGCGCGCCCCGCGAACCACACCTTTAAAGATATCTGCAATGTGGACAAAGTGCACGCCCGCGCGGACCTCATCTTCAAAGCGATCTGCGATGTGGGCAAAGTGCGCACCCCACAACTCACACCTTTAAAGATATCTGCGATGTGGACAAAGCGCGCGCCCCATGGCCCACACCTTTTAAGATATCTGAGATGTGGACAAAGTGTGTGACCCACACCTTCCAAGATATTTGCGATGTGGACAAAGCGCGCAACCGCGCGGGCCTTATTTTCAAAACGATCTGCGATGTGGACAAAGTGTGTGCCCCACGACCCACAACTTCAAAGATATCTGCGATGTGGACAAAGTGCGTGCACGCTGCACGCGTGGGCCTCATCTTCAAAGCGATCTGTGATGTGGGCAAAGTGCGCCGAGTGCCGGTAGCTCCCCATGCGCTATGCTTTCGATGTTTAGTTTGCGTTGAAGAGAGAGACAGCAAGAAGGTCAATTCGCTCGCTGCTGCTGCCGCACTTATCTTGCTTAAGTTGCTATCTCAATCGATGCTTTGTCTTTCGGGCAAAACTGCGACTTTTTTGTTTGTTTTTTACTTTGGACGTTTGTCACTGACTCTTTGCAATAAAATTGTTAGACACTGCAACGAAAGTTTTGGAAGTGAGGCGTTTCGGATATTACGGACTTCAGATAAAATGGATGTTTCTTGTGGTATTATCAGGGTTCGTTGTAACAAGAGTTGACTGTATACCAACAAAAGCTCGCCACTTTTCACTCACCATGGGAATCCCATGCTCTTGAAGGAATTCCCTGAGGAAAGGCTGCTTCTTGTGGACTGGGGGCAGATATTCCTTGGGACTGCCACGGTACCACCAGGCACGCCCACTTTAGTGGAAAATGTGGCAATCAGTACGAGAGCCAAAGCAGCTGCTTAGCAAAAATAAGTTATGTTGGCACACAATCAACACATCAAGGTCACCTAAAGCAGAGCTAGCAGATATTAATTTCATATAGAAGTAATGCAAAGACTAAAAGTGGCACAAGAAAATCAAGGCTATAGATGGTCATCCCACAAAAGTGGCTCTCATTTAAACACATTTTGCCAGCCTAAAATGAGGGTTCTAAGCTGGGCTAGTTTGTTCACATTCAAGATGGCAACAGTGTAGATGACGGGACAAGTGACTCTGGATAGGACAGATGTGCTTTCCCATTAGTGCATTTGTCTTGTCCATATCACTTGCCCCACCACCTGCATTGTCCACCCATGTTGGGCCTAAAATAAATTTGTTCTTGAATAAGTTCACACAGTTCGCTCTGAATTTTCCCGAACAGTACATGGGAGCACACACTGACCTAATATTCTGTGTACATTTTCCTTCTGCAGCTTGAAAGAATTTACTGTCTGAAGTCTGCAGTGATCAAATGCTTCAAACAATAATTACAGGCACAAAAATCGGTTGGCGTGGTATCTCAAGCACTTCAATGTATGACCCGTTAAGTGCCGGATAAACCGGAATAAAGGTCGAGTGGGTATGTAGGTCGACCCCTTACCTTGATGCGAAAAGAAAGAGAGAGAGAGAACAAAAAAATATCGCTGAAATGCATTTATTTTCACGACGACGCTGCAAAGTTTCAGAGAACTGACTGCATGGTCACTGGTAGCGAGCCTGCACGGAGCTGCATGCCCAAAGTCCTCAAGTGTGTCCACAAGCTGTGTACGCACTACACGACACCTATGAAATAACATTTTATGTGGGTTACATGCCAACAGCTTTTTTATTTTTGCCGGCCAACATTGCCTGATTTTTTTAGGAACTGCAAACTGGAGCTGAGCAGTCATGTTGCCATTCACTTTGGCGAAGTCCACAACCTTTAACGCTGCTAAAAAAATCTCTCTGCTTGTCGCTGCTGTGCACTTACGAGACAAAAACAATCACAAATGAGGTAGATCGAAAACATGTGCACACACGAAGAAACAGTGACAAGAAAAAAGAAAGCGACCACATTTGGATAGCGATACGGTTTTAGCAATGTGTTTGCCTACATGTATGCCGTAGGCTGCCTGACGACAACCCACGCTCTGCTAAAGACCACTACATAAGACAAGGGGTGACCTTAGCCTGCTCTTTTCAATACCTTGACTTATATTCCAATTTATACGGTACGCAGGTTTCTTTTCAAATGGCTAGACAGCTGATGAGGCCAGCTCACAGTTCACCATTTTAACTAGCTGCAAACATTCACTGCAAGCAATTTAGAGTGCACATGAGCATTACATGCACAAAGGCATATGATTTCGCTTGCTCAACAGTGCCTACCTGCTGGTGTCCATTTTGGTGAACCAGTACTTGTACAGCGTGGCACGAATGTATGTGGGAGGCTGGCGGGTGAAGGGGTACCGCTCCAAGTTCATCAAGCGCAGCGCTGCACGAGGAACACAGAAAGCAGAACAAAACTTAGGCTATTGTTTGCACAGAACCAATCTCGGTGCTACTCTACTACCTGCACTGTTATTGTTATCACTTACCCCTAGCAATATTATCCAGATACAGGGTGTTTCAGCAACTAACATTTTAAGCTATTAAGAATAGAGGATAAGAACAGTTTTGGCCAGCCAAGATCTATAGCACAGGTGGACATCAGTAACTGCTTGATAATTGCGAACAAGTTCCTTAATCAACTAAGCTTCACTAAGTTCTGTTTAATTAGTAATGGTTTCGGTTTAAAGGTAGCTGCCTCCAAAATCAATGGCTACATATGTTGCCATTATGCATAGTTTTGCCTCGCAGTGCTAAGGAAGGCATCATGGCAAAATGGTACAATGAGCACTCATGCACTTTGCCAGATACCTTGAAACTGACATTGGTCTTAAGATTCCAACTGAGTTAACTTGTCTCAAGCACAGACAATCCGTGAGTGCAAAATGTGTGGTAAATAAGCAATTCTAAAGCTAAATAGTTAATTTGAGTAATTATAGACATCAGTAATCATAAGACAGTTTCTAATGCATCCCACCCTTAAGAACTTGTCCGCACGATGATCACGTTATATCCCCATTTTTAATAAGTTAGACACTCTTGATACTGAAAGAACTGGTATAATGGCTAACTTAAGTTCTTCCATGTGTAATCTCATTGTCCAAAACATACAAATAAATTTATGTACAGCAGAGCTTCATTATTGCAATCTGGAAAAAGAAAAGAAAGTGCAAGAAAAAAACATACTAAATGGGCAAATGTATGATCTGAAGTCACTTGAAAATTCGACAGACTCAAGTGTAGTTGACATCTACGTAATGCAAAGCGTTGTGCAAACTGTTGCAGCATGAGACCCCAACATGAGCCAATTCGACGGGGCCTCAGCGGATGGAGACACGTGTTGTCATTTTTGCGGCTTAACCAGGTACACGTTTGCTCTCGTCGAATTTGGCCTGGATCAGCAGCTTCTTTGGGCAGAGCATTTTGGTGGAAAGTTTCGATGTGCTCACTCAGCGAGAATTGTTGCAGCATGAGATGTTGATGCGCGTAGAGCTCGTGTGGTCCATACGGCCCCAGTAACCCGAGACACGCATTGTCGTTTTAAGACGGTGATGGGAAACAGAAACGAAATTGACCTGGTGGGCAACACTAAAATACGATGTCGCGATGCCGCCAAAGCGAAACATAATGCTCACTTTGACCCGCCTGCAATAGGGAATGGCAGTGCATTTGAGTTATCACCTATTAAAAGTGCGCAGTATACTTCCTACACCTACACATGTGTTGTGAAAAAGATAGGTGAAGATGATTATAACAATTAGTTGGCAGCAATAGCTATGAATGGTGCTGTGTGATGACCCGCAAGGTGGTATTCTGACATTGGAATAGGAAACTGAATTCGTGGTGGCATTTTCATGCTACACAGGCAGGCACGTATTGCGGGAAAGCTGCCATTGCAGGCTCCTACAGCTCTTCATTATGTGTGCCTCGCACCTTTTCTTGTTTACACGGGATCTAGTGGATGAAAACGTAACATACGATTACAGTTTGATGAGCAAAACGAGAACAAAGTGAAAGCAGGAGCCAGCGTCTCGACAAGTGGACCTGCCTTGCCCGTGTTTTCCCTGGATCACAGTTTGGAGACACATTGAATGTTAGTGCCGAAAAATCGTGCTTTTCTGGAACATATTACCCGGATAAAAAGAAGCGTAAATGTATTAGGTCATTTTTGGCATTCCCAATTGCGGACGTTGGCACCCGGAAATCGTATGAAACGGGATCATATTAAAGAGGTTCTACTGTGTTGCACTGTTTTAAAAAGCACTACCACAATGCACCTTTTCTCAAATGTTTATGACTGACATATCGTTCATGTAATGGCATGTTTGTCAAGAGAGTTCTTTGTGAAACGTGCACTTTCCCATGAATGCAAAAAGAAATGAAGGGTAGGGTGAAGGTGGGGGCATACCTGATGCATCATTGTTGAGCAAACGGTAAACCAGGCTCAGCAACCAGGGGTTTCGCCTGTAGTCACCCAGTGCAGCAAACCACATCTGCCAGTCAAGCCTAGGCTGGTGTGGGACTGCAGATACAGAAACAATGGTTAGCATGCATGCAGAACATTGCAGGGTATTGACAAAGAAAGAAGTACACCGACTAAGTAAAACTTATTAAAAGATGCTTTTCACCCCATTGTGAACATTGTGAACTTTTTTCATCCCATTGTAAGCAAGGCTTCCATATGGAAGCCGAAACGTCTTGTTTTTTAAAGAAGTTTTACCTGGTCGGTGTACATCATTCTTTGTCATGTCTCATTATGACCAGATGGGCTTCCATCGACCTCTTGATTATTGCAGGGGCTGTTTTAATGCAAATAACAAACAGAATTTAGGAGATACGGAACTGCCAATGCACACAACTACTCTTGCTACCTTTCTTTATACAAACACACAATGCACCATTGTGCTACAGTTAGATGAAGTGTCTCATTGTGGAGCTCACTTTGAAGACTGCAATTTTGACTAATGACGACTACCGGTTGAGCGAGGCATTTGAGGACATAGTGGCGACTTCAGAGTAAGGAACGAAACTTCAGACAAGGTTTAATATATTTGTCCCGATTTTTTTTACATTGTTCCTTTTACTACTGTGTTCTAAGAATGTCGCATATTATCTTCAGCTTCAAGTATTGACTGATTTGGCTTCGATAACGACTGCATGCTCGGATCACATAGTGCGTGCTGATGCTGGGCAGTGCTTCCACAATATCAGTCTCTAGAGAGTTTTTAAAAGCATAGCTACTTGTTAAGTCTCCCCCTCAGTGACGCCCCCATACGTGTCAGTGTAGCAGGTTTAAATATTGGGAATTGGGAAACCACATTGAGCATGACATGGCTGTAGAAATTCAGACAGCTATCCTTGGGTCGCACAGGCCCTGTTGAAGCCGGCAAATCCATTACTTTAAAGTGGCAATTAATGAAACTGTCCATGGAAAGCTTGGCTATACTGACTGTGCAACCTGAAGCTGCTTGGCAATGGGCATAACTGGCTTTTTGGGGTTTTTGACTTGTGGTAACCTCCACTGGCTGGAGAAACACAACTGCCAGAATGGCCTCTGATCACTGGCAACGCTTATTTCTCTTTGTCACAGATAACAATTTGTCATGAAAATTTGTCATGAACTCTTGCCTCAACCCGAAAACAAAGCATTTCGTGACATTCAAAGTCGCTGTGGTTGGCGTGTAAGGTGACTGGGTTAGTATATGGCTTTGTCTTCTGTGGCATAAACTGGAAGCTGCTACCCAGTAATAAATGTGATAGATGGGCGACACAGGGGTTGCTGAAGATGAAGTTGAGTGCCTAGACTGCAGTCAGAAAGAGAATGTTTATGTCTATGACGATTCGAAGCTGTGTCCCCAAATACCTTGCGCACCCGGTAATGCCCAAATAAAGTGCATCAGGTCAATAGTGCAGGCAAGGCATCAGAGGAATCACACAGACATCTTCCACCTAATAACTGCAGCGGCTGTGCATAGTAAACATCTGCTAAGCCATCAATTAGCAGGCGTGTTGCATTGAAAAGATGTTTGCTTAAGGGAAGCTGCAAAACTTTGTGAACACCATAAGAAAATGTTTGTGATCTGCAGACAATGCTGCCACAAATATGTGAGCCAAATATTATCGCAGCAGGTAGCTCCCAATTTCACCATAATAGATCTCTTGCTCTCTTCTGTGCCTTTGAGGCCCCCTCTATCATGCCTCACCCATGACATCATAGACCTGTACAAAAGCCCACAGACGCCAGCTATTGGACAGACTGTTCATGATCATGAGCTACTTCCCTCATTTGTGCATAAATGCCTCTACAATTTTCTGGTAAACGAGGAAGTGGTGGTTGAAGCATCCTGCCAATCCTGCCATTGCTGTTTTGTCACTCTCTGGCACCTCTTTGAGACGCCAGCCTTGAAGGGTTACCATAAGTGCATCACAGAAAGAAGTAGTAAGAAAGAAGTAACAGGCAGGGCATTGTGATCAGCACCGCTCGAGCGGTGAGGAAATGTGGTGACAAGCAATAGGGACAGTAAACACTGCGCTCTTTTCTTTATATTTTTGTTACCATTAGGTACTTTCACAAAAAATTTTCAGGACTATTTTCACTGAGAGGCATTGGTGTATGCGGTTTTAAAAAGGTGCTGAAGGGCACATTCAACAATTTAAAAATTACCGTAAAAATTTTTTTTCCAGTCACTTTCTTCTTTTTGAATGTTATCGCTGATGGAGCCACGACATATTCCCCACATCTGCAAAAATCGCTTGATACGCACTGATAATTGGTGGTGGGCGGTTCACGTCTCCAGGCTTGTACAGGAATGGCAGCTCCACCCATGGGCCATCTGGGTCGTCACTTCCTTCCAGGACGAGCTCTGGTCGCCCTCCAACACCTGTCATGCTGCGCAAGTGACATGAGAACGAATGTCACAACGGGCCATTTCTTTTTGGTGACATGGTTCTCCACATATGGGTAAACCTCAATATAACAAAGTAGGTAAAATCAGCAATTTGCTTCGTTATATCGAAATTTAGAAATTTGACCTTTCACGCAAGTAAGTACAGTAGCTGATTGATTTTTCTTACACAAAATTTTCCATATGATCAGACAATCGAAAAAGGAAAAATTTTAATGAGAAAACAATTCCTTTTTATGAATTTGGGAGTCGGCAACGAATGATACGGTTTCATGCCACGTTGATGATATCTTCACACTGGCGGTACGAATTAAGTGAAGCCAGCCATGCTTTCACGTGCACTCTGCCCCCGTGGCTGATAGCGTTGCTCGCAATTGGACGACGCTATCATGATGGGCAACACAGGGGTCGCATGATGCCACACCGTCTAGGCACGCTCACTCTTTGCACGTGCGGCAGTTACCTCTAAGGCGGCGTGCGTGGCTGCATATGCACTCAGATGCGCTTACAGCCACGGCCAAAACGTGCGCTAGAAACTGAGTTGAGCACCAACTTGCTCCCGACTCCACCGTTATGATTACGTTACCACAAGCTCGCTCCCCTCCCCCTTTTCCTACACTCGCACAGGATGGCGACACTCGTGAAGCAATTATCTTTCAAGTCTCACCCTCGCACTCTTTCACTCGCACCTAAAGCACACAGTGCGGGAGGTGTGATAGGATTTTATCACAGTTGGACTTTATATGGAACATGATGCAGCTCCACTTCTGAGATCGCTCTTGTCATGAGGCGTGTGATTTGAGAGGTGCGTTTGCGAACAGCCGCTTGTAATTTAACCCTTTGACCATCTGCATCCATGACAGTTTCTGTTTATAGTCTCGGTATTAGTTTGCGGTGGCAATGAAATTTCGTTATATTGAAATCGAATACAAGCACATTTCGTCATATTGAGGTTCTAAATATATGGGGTTGAATGGTCAAGATGCTAAAAAAAGTTAGATACTTCGTTATATTGAGAATTTTGTTATATTGAGGTTTAACTGTATGGTCTTCTATATAAGCTTACATCATAAAAGATTTTAGCTCTTCTAATATAACCCACGAAAAATTCTGAATTGGACACCAGTTTAGGTACTGTAGGTTGCAAATTAGATTCTGAGTGCTTCCTTCTAGTTCGAGTTGTCTTCCTTCAGTGTACCTTCTCTTAATCGTATTAGTCGTCGCTTTCATTTTAGTTTTCTTCTGATATTTACATATGTTGCAATGCTTTTGTATATATATATATATATATATATATATATATATATATATATATATATATATATATATATATATATATATATATATACGTACATATGTAAATATTTATGCATTCTGCCCCTCCTGCTTGGGCCCCCATTCGGGCCTGCAGTATTGTATAAATAAAATAAAATAAACTGAGTGCCCGCCGGCGTTTTCATGCGAGACAAGTGGATGAGTATTGTGGCGAAGCTGCTGCAATGGGTAGCTATATACTGTTCTCGATCATGCGTGCCTCATTTAATTTCTTGTTTACATGGGCTCTAGCGGACAGAAAACATATCATGCAATCACAGTTTGGTGACGTGCCAGTTGTTTGTGTCAAAAAATCATGTTTTCTGGGGACGTATGAACCAGTAAAATATGAGCATATCTCTATTGGGCTGTTTTTTGTGTTCTCGATTGTGAACGTTGACACCGGGAAAATGTACGTAACGGGAACGTATCAACGAGGTTCTACTGTAGTTGGTTGAATTATGGTGCATTAAAACCTCGATATAAAGAACTTCAATGTAATGAAATTCTCGGTATAACGAAGTATTTAACTTCTCATAACCTCTTGTCCATAGAACACCATGTATTTAGAACCTCAATATAACGAATTGTGTTTGTATGTGATTTCAATACAACGAAATTTCACTTCTGCCGCAAAGAGTGCGAAGATAATAAATGGAAATTTCCGTGGATACAGATGGTCCAATGATTGAATTACAAGCGGCTGCTTGCAAACACACCTCTCGAATTGTGCTTGGTACGACAAGAGCGACTGCCGAAGTGGAGCCGCACCATGTTCCGTATTGTTAGGAATGGCCTGCCGAGGTGGCAACATGCAAGTTTTCGCAGCCTGGTGCAGCTGCGAGCGTGGCGAGCTTTCCCGAAGATACCATGGAAGCCTTCAACACCTGCCGCGGTGACTCGTTTTGTAGGGACCGCGAGGTGTCGCGTCAACAACCCCTCAGCGCCGCATGACTAAACGCGATCAGCTATTGTTAGTGAAATCGCCAATGCCTTCACGGTTCGACTGAAGCAGGGGCATTTCCTGGAAGGAGATGCCTTGTGGTGCCTTTTCACGGGCCTTTGAAGACGCCAGACAATGGGCAGCGGCGGAGGCCACTGTGCGAGGTCCGCTCTGGAATTTAGAGGCGCCGGACAAGGGACAACCGGTGGCCACGGTGCCTGGTCAGCTCGGGGAACCAATGTGCCTTTCAAGACTCAAGATAATGGGCAAGCGGCATGTCGACTACGTTGACGTTTGAAGCTGCTAATCAGCAGTGAAAACTGTGCGTACGTGTGTGTGTAAACCGTCCCGCAGAGAAGCGGCTTGTTTACGATGACGTCGAACGTTTTGCCTCACCTAGGGATCCAGGGAACACGAAGCGTTTAAAAATGGCTGTTTTTCGGCTGCTAGGGGTGCTCGTCGTCGTGCTCTGTGATCTTGCTCGTGAGCTGTGTGCTCGTTTGCTGTATGCTTCGTCTTGCGGGCTCCATTTGGGAGCCACGCTAGACTGTGTAAATGTATCCCATGTTTAAAATGTAAATACTGGAAATAAATCCTGCTCGCCTAGTCCTGTTACCCTAAGTTCCTCTGATCGTCCTACAAGCCCAACTCCAAATCTAACAGCATGAAGTCTAAGTGCGATAAGATCCTATCGCACCACACGCACTGTATGCTTTAGGTGCGAGTGAAAGTGTGTGAGGGCGGGACAAGAAAAATGGTGGCTTCACAAGTGCTGCCTTCCTGCGGGAGCAAAGGGAAAGAGGAGAGGGGAGCTCGCTCGCGGCAACACGATCAAGTGCGTGTGAGGAGTGGGGGGGCGCGTGCATCTTGGGCCGTGGCTGCGCATGGCTGTAAGTGTGGCTGAGCGCATACGCAGCTGCCTACCCTGCTTTAGAGGTAATCTGCTGCATGTGCAAAGAGTGGGCATGCTAAGATGGCGTGGCATCATGTAAGCTATCTTCCCGCGCATTTAGTATTGGAGGGTGCAACTCGGAGTGAGAGGCAGACGAAACATTCGCTCCCTGCTGCCGGCACTTTTCATGATAGCGTCGTCTTAGTGTGAGCGACGCTATCAGCCATGGGGCTTCACTTAATTTGTACTGCCGATGTGAAGATATTGTCGACGTGGCATGAAACTATATATCATTGTTGCCAACTCTCAAATTCATCAAAATAAATTGTTTTCCAGTTCAAATTTGCTTTTTTCGATTGCCCGATATTTTGGAAGATTTTATGGCCCCTTTCCGCGTAAGAAAAATTCATCAGTGACTATACTTATTTGCACAAAAGGTCGAATTTAAATACAACAAAATTTTTATATAAGGAAGCAAATTGCTGATTTTACCGACTTCGTTATATCAGGGTTTAGCTGTATACAGAAAGGGGAAAAAGATCTGCAGAATTCTGTAATTCCTATGGTTCTCAATTCGTTTACTGTAGCAGCAGCAGGTTCTCACACTGAGCATGGCCCCATTCTTGGAAACTTAGTTGCAAGGCACACAATGGGTGTGTTCCAATTCTGGACAGCATTTGAAGCAGTCTATGTTAACAGCTGTTCCAAGCCCAAGCCATGAAACACATCTGGAACCGTCTGTAAGATATCTCTGCGACATGATGCCACCTCGTGTCGGCAGGAAAAAGCTAAGAAAGCACATATTATAGCCGTATTTTAACACTTCGCATTTGAGAAACCTATAAAAACATAGCTCTGACTAAGCGTGTAAGAAAACGTGATTATGTTTTACTGTGAGCAGATGATGTTCCCGTCGACTTTCTGAGCCCTCCATTGCTATCTCGACTTTACAAGCCCTTTCTAAGTCAACTTTCCAAGCCTGTCAGATGCCATCCTATTTGAACAGCAAATTAGCCTGCGAGTAGATGTCTCTCTTGCCAGCATCATCAGAAATGAAATTAAACAAGGTGGCCACTGTCCGCTTAGTTGTCTATTGAGCCATCTGTGGTGAGTATTAGAACGCAGCCAATGTTGTCTTTGTCTATTACAGTATTACAGTCGAGTCCCAGCACAAGTCCACTTCAACAAAATTTTCGCCACAACAAAGATTTTTTTCATTCCCCATCAATGTCCCAGAGAACATAATTTATCGAAATTTCCTCCAAAACCAACTACTCCGTGGACACATTTTTACTTCAGCAAAGTTTTTACGGAGCAAATAAGAGCAAAATTATTTAAACAATAGCTTCAAAACCCCTAAAACTGTTTTATCATGCCTTAACCAACCATTGCCCTTGATAGCATAAAAAGATACACAAGCTGGAGCTGCTCAGGCTGTGACGCAAGTAAACAAAACAGAGAGCCGCCATGCCGCATTGGTGATGGCAGTATAATGCGCTCTTATGGAGGAGCATCTGAGATCCGAGGAAATGTTTTGGGTCATACTGGTTAGGAAAATGGTGTGCATACAAATAACATACACGCAATAATTTTATTTTTATAGTATTTCTAATTATTTACCTTCTACAAAGTGTTTTAAAAATGGCTCCTGTGTGCAACACCAATAACTAAACGAAGTAGTGGTTGCGAGGTCAACTCCCGGTAGGGTGTGACGAGACTTTCGGGTGACGCATGCTTGACAATTAATGATTGCACGCCATTTGGTAATTGTCCCTCGAAGCTGTTGGATCGTCAGCTGAGGCATGTCGCAGCTGATAAAGAAACTCAAGTTTTTGTCACTAGAAGGGAAGGCTCGAGTTATCGCCCAGGCTGAAGTTGGAAAGAAAAAATCGGTCATCGCGGAGGAACATGAAATTCCGGTGAGCTTTCTTTCGACAATATTGAAGAGCAAGGATGCTATAGCCAAAGCGCTAGCTACTAGGATGTCAGTGAAGCACAAGTAAGTGACTCAGCCAGTGCACGAGGCCTTGGAAAAGGCAGTTTACACCTGGTTCGTGGAGATGCAGGCCAGGAAAATCATCCTTTGTGGTGATACTGTGCGGCAAAAAGTGCTGGATTATGCCTGCATGCTAGGAATAGATGACTTTAAGGCCAGCATAGGTTGGCTGAACAGATTCAAGTCCTGCCACAGCATCATCGGCTGAACAGATTCAAGTCCTGCCACAGCATCATCGGCAAAGTTTTGTGCGGTGAAGTCGCTTCGGCGGATAGTGACGGCGCCACTGTGTGGATGTCAGCCAGCCTCGCAGGCATCCTGAAAGACTACGCACTATCGGATATTTATAATGCTGATGAGACTGGGCTCTTCTACGAGATGCTGCCCACCAGGACCCTGGATTTTTAAGAGACTGCCCTGCCACAGAGGCAAGCGCAGTAAGAAGAGAATAACCATGCTCCTGCGTGCTAATATGGACGGTTTGGACAAGCGGTCGCTTTTTGTCATAGGAAAAAGTGCCAAACCACACTGCTTCAAAGGAAATCAGAGCCTCCCCGTGAAGTTCGTGGCTAACGCTCGGGTGTGGATGACCTGAGTTATTTTCTGAGAGTGGGTCGAAGTTTTCGACCGGGACATGGGCAGGCAAGGCCGAAAGGCTTGTCTACTTTTAGACAATTGTTCCGTCCACATCACAGAGGATGCCGAGCTGGAAAACGCGCAGTTAAAGTTTTTCCCACCGAACTGCACCTCTATTTTTCAACCTCTCTACCAAGGGGTAGAGAGGTTGAAAGCGGGCCTATCGTGAGCGCCTTATTCAATAGGCTGCTTCTGAAAATGCAGTTGGGCTGTGAAACCAAAGTGGACCTCTTTATGGTGCTCCAAATGATTGCCGCTTCGTGGTGCGCAACGAGAAGCGCCATAATCTGCAAGTGTTTCCACCATGCTGGGTTCACTATGCAGGCTGCCGAGACTTCGAACTCTGAGAACGAAGGTAGCGATGGAGACGTGTCGCTGTCTGATGAAGTCGCAGCCGCTTGAGCAGCCCTGCAGAAAAGTGGAGATGTGCCCGCCGATGTACTTCCCAATGAGTGCATCCAAGCCGACTCGTGCTTGGTGGTGCGCGAAGAATTTATAGACTGAGAAATCCTGAAGACCGTCCGGGAAGACTGTGTTTCATCGGATGAAGATGAAACAGTAGCGCAACATGAGCCTGGACCACTGACTACCATCGCAGGTTATGGATGCATTCGATAGAATCGGGCATTGCATCGGGTCCCAGGATGACGATGAGGCAGTGGCTCTGCTGGCGGTCGCATTGCGCCATCGCTTGGCTACAAGTGCAAACAGGCTAAGCTGACCGAGTTTTCGAATTAAAGCTTGCTTTTTGTGTCAGCGAAGTGCCGTGTCACCTATGTATTTAATAATATCACGACAACAAAATTTTTCGCGCACCCCATAAACTTGGTTTTAGCAGGATTCAACTGTAGCTACTCTGGCCTCTGAGATAGACTAACAGATGCCACCACTCCAGACTCTAAACAAATTGCACAACAGAATCCCACACACATTGCGAAGTGTGAATATTATGCAGTAGCTCAGTAGTCAGTGCATCTAGCTCCTTGATGCAGGGGCAGGTGTTTTATACCTAAAGGATGTGGCCGTGGTGGGCAGAAAAGTTTTTTCTTTGGTGACGTATTGTACAGACGAAACCGAGGCTGAAAACTACATTTTGCTAGGCTAGTTGGTTCATATCCAGAGAAACGATTAACGAGTGTGAAAAGAAGACTTCTATATTGCTCAGAAAGGAGAGGATTGTGCGAGCCCGAAGACAGTGTGTTCCTGTGGCAAATAAACAGAATATCTGTGTAATTTTATCTAGGCAAAGTTATGTTTTTCATTGGCTAGCAATGTACAAAAGCAGAGGCTAGTATTTTAAATTAGAACAGTTGGAAGTAAGCATGTCTTGTCGATGTATTTCTAACCTCGCCTTCATCTTCATCTTGTGCTCGTTCATCTTTTCTATGGGGATGAAAAGGGGCTTGACAACAACACAATAATGATGATAGCGATGTCATGACAATGGCACTATGGAGAGTACAGATGGACAAATTAAATCCAATTTTGAGTGTTCTAACTGCTGTTACAGTAAAAAAGAGGTTAAAAGTGTGCAGTAGGAACAAAAGGTCTAATAATTACATTCTGAAGAGCCCATATGAACTTGTCAGGTGGAACGGCTCAACCTTGTAATGCCAGCTCCGAATTGTGGGCCAGAGTTTTCTGTTGAAGCCAGGGTCCAGTTCCGAGAGTGGGACCAGAGAAATGCAGAACACCCACACAGCAGCTGTTCCCATGAAAATAGTTCCCAACGTCGAGAAGATTTTGCTCAGGACACTTCTTTCTTTCACAATTGACCTGAAGG
Organism: Dermacentor variabilis; assembly: GCF_050947875.1. Lineage (NCBI taxonomy): Eukaryota > Metazoa > Arthropoda > Arachnida > Ixodida > Ixodidae > Dermacentor > Dermacentor variabilis. The sequence goes on from NC_134571.1 coordinate 128,420,692, forward strand.
AAATGAAGAACAGAACAACACAGTGAAAGTACGAAATGTTCCACTCATTAAATTAACAAGAAAGTGAGAGAATGTCAAACTAAACACACTGAGAGAGCAACCACCAAATCAACTGTTGCTTCTGACGATCAAATTGCAGAGGACACTTTATACATCAAACACCGAACAGAAAGTGCTAGGTCAGTCATTCTAGGTTAACATGCTAGTTTGGCAAGTAGCTACAACTTCCTGATTTGATTGCTCCTGTTCTCAGTTTTAGATAACACCTTAGCTTTATGCCTTAGTTTATTTATATTTGTCAAGGTGGTAGAAGGTATTTTATTTGCCCAAATCCTCATGGAAACTTTCTATCGAAGTGGATGACAAGGTGCACGACACATAAGTCTTCCAGATTTTCTGATGAATAGTTTTTTGTTTTCTCTCACGCACCTTAATTTTTTTTTGTGTGTTCAAGGGAAAGAAGATAGTGGAAGGCAACCAGGAGCTTCCAAGTGTGAGGATACAAAGTAAAAAGGAGCTCACACTTTGAGAACATCAAGCCGGTACCGAAGCCATGACTGATTGAGGGGGTTTAGATCCCCTAAGAAACACAATGGCTATGAGAGCTGCCCTAGTGGAACAGCTTGGGATTAAGCTTGACTACTTGAAATTGTCCAACATGCACCCGAAGCACGATAAAAAAGTCATTCTTTAATTTTTTTTGTCCTCACTAGAATGCACCAGCGGTGGCCAGAAATCGGACCTGCCAAAAACTCCTGCTCAGCAACAGAATGGCACGACCACCGAGCGAAGTTGTGCCAAACAGACCTGACTACCCACAGTGTGGCACTAAGTATGAACTGTTAGATTGGCTTTTGATTCAACCTGCACAATGTTTCTGCTATAATAATGGTTACGACATCTTTTCTAGTGCTTAATGAAAGAAACTTGGGACAAAAGTAATGGAAGTCAAGACAAACACGCAAGTGCTTGTTGCTCGCCTCTTTGCTATATGATTGCTTTGTTGAGTACAGGCATAAAGATGAAATGACCAGATTAACAATCTAATCTGCAACAATAGATAAGCTAAGCCAAGAGTGCGTTATCACTCCTTTGCTAGGAAAGTGTGGTCCCTTCTTGCAGGTCTGTGCATGCTTGGTATATGTCTTGGCTATATAGTTGAACCTGTTTGTAATGAACTCGACAGTTGCGCGAAAAGTGGCCGTTGTATCAGTAGTTCGTTATATGTGAACTCGGCCTTCAAAACACATCAAACGCACAAAAATTAACGATAGTAAAATTGACGTCGGCAGATACGATCCGACACCCCTCTGACTTTCAGTATCTTCATTTTTGTTTGCTGCACTTTTGGATCGCTAGCGGCAAGTTTCCGTTAAAGATGTCATCTAAAGGTGAAAAACTGTGTTGTAGCTCTTCTATAACGGTGCATGGCTGGTTCCAATCCCTTGCCCTTTTGAAACTACAAGTGCAGTCGTCGTTTCTCCTTCGAGAGCTTGTGACATATTTTACTATCAGCGGGGGTCGAGTAGATTCTGCATAGTATAGCTAAGGATTCTAGTTGGCTGGAAGCGTAAACTACTGCAGCATGCCAGTATTTATCAAGGGTCTTGCCGGTACGGCTGTAGCATCAGCCACATGCGTGCCGACAACCGTAAAACTATGTTTTTCGTTGCCACTTCAACCAAAAAAGTACCAAGTCTGGAAGGTAGAATGCCATAGCAAACCGTTATCCACAACAATGTAAACGAAGCACCAACGAACCATGATCTCTCCATAACAGCTTTAACCACTCGCTCTTTGCAACTTTGTGTGGCAGCAATGGGTCGTGATGCATTCATACCGACTTGGGCTCTGTGAATATCTATAATGAGATAGCAACACGCGAGCAGCCATTGGTCCAAATTGCCCAAAAAGGCGTAGTGCACATGGTGCTGCATGGAGAACTGCACCAGAACGAGAGTGTCACTGCCGTGGCCTCCCGAGATTGCAAGCAGTGCCGCAAGCCATGGCCTTTGCGATGTAAAGCGATGGCTCTTATCTGGGAGGCCACGGCTCGGAAGCCACCGTACTGCCTCACCCTGAGGCACACTGGAGATATGTCCTAAAGGTATGGTTACCTTAGCATGGTTGAAAGAAGTGACTTTGCTCGCAGCTTCAGAAATCCGTGTGCAACTCATCTGGCCGGTCGTATGTTTGTTGTGGTTGGACTGGAGTGGGAGGTGCACGGCAATGCACCTCCCAGTTGCGGCGGTGCACCTCCCAGTTCAGTTGCGCTTTCGTGCTTCGGACCTTTGCGTGCGCCCTCCTTTTACTGCTACTGGGTTTTAAGCGTTCGTTGTAACAGCGCAGCACTTTTGAAAAAAGTTTGTTATATATGGATGCAGTTTTAATACATAGGCTCGGAAAATTGTAAATGCAGTGAAATGTGGTCATTATAACCAATAATTTGTTATACATATCTGGGATTGTTATAAGTGGTTTTGATTATATTATTAATGTGTGATGTGGCTTCTAATAAAAAATTATTGTAAGTAAAAAGAAAAGTGCTTCTGTTTCTCGACTTCTGTTCATCTTGAGCCTACTTTCTGCCCTAACTACTAGAAAAGATGCTGCACCAACAAGGTCAAAACTCACAAAACAAGGCCAACACTGTACAAAACTAAATTAACTTCTTACCTGTACAGAGCCATCAAAATGTGATAAGCTAGGGATGCACCTGCGACCCACACCATAAGAGGCACTGCGGTGCGAAGGAACTGGTTAAGCTTTTCTTTGTTGAAGGCTGCAAATGAAGGACAAGGTGCACGACAGATTAGAATCTGCAACATGTTCACGAAAGAACACATTTGCTAAGTGGCAAACAGTTCAAACAGCATCCACAGCTAGGAACCTCAAAATCTCTGAGCAAATATTTGGGAATGAATATGCATGTTTAACAATTTAGAACACTGCCTGGTTATGCAATGGGACTCCGACTATGCAACCAATACTAGGCTGCACAGATGGGCGTAATTATTTAAGTCACATGATGCAAATTGCTCCTTGGGCTTTCTGCATGGCTTGCTAAATCTAACATCGAAGACTATTTCAAAAGGTGCCCCTGAGACTTTTGCTTTGGGACCTTGTTGCTCCATGTTTTACTGGTATAAGCCATTTAGAGGGATAAGTGGTGTACAAAATATGGCGAACATGGCACGTTTCTGGCTCCTGCAATCGCTTCCGGCATCTTTAGCATACAAAAAAGCAGGGCCTTCGAGATTGGCTTCCGTTACCCTGAGGAAGCCATCATTGGGAGGAAGAGGAGAAATGGTTGGGGTGGGGAATTGAATACCACCTGTTGCTAAGCCTCATTACAACAACAAAATGCTGTTTTTAAGATTGGCTATGTACATTTGCTGCTAGAGTTGGCCCACCAAGGAATGCTGCGTGTCACTGAATAAGCGCACATAATAACACATGCATCTATAACAAGTATAGTTACTACAGTCTTGCAAAAATCTGACTGCAATGAATGTACTCTACGTGACACATGGGCATAGAAATTATCAGTGACAGATGAACTTGAGAAGCCTCTGGCTAGAGGCTTCCTTGTTTGACTGCTTCCAAGTCTCCATCTCCTTGTGAACCCTATGTCTTGTAAGGATTTCGGCAAAGAGTTATGCAGAAGTTAATAAACAGGAAGTTGGGTCACCTCATGTATTGATGAAAGCAGTACGGCATACTTTCATGTAACAATCTGGTATACCTGGACTATCGTATGTGTGTACGCAGAAGCCCAGACACCCTATATTCATTAAATGTTGCCACAGACTCCACATGGTGCCATTAAACCATTTGTTAATGCCAGTATTCATCGTTTGCATCAACAGTATAAAGAAACATGTGGCTTTCCTCCTCAGTTCACAGCTAAGAAATCATGCAAATGCTAGTTAACATTGGCTGCCACAAAGTGCTATTTACCAGATGTGCATGCTCACGCACCCAAACACACACATACACACACTAAAGCGCATAGTGAGGCTATGGCTATTGCTAGTTTGCCTCCCTGCAGGTTACAAGGGTGGGTCTAACTTTCTTTTCCTTTCTTTTTCTCTTTAACAGTGGTGGGAATGGCCAAGAGCGCTCTGGAGCAGGTTTTGCAGCAGAAAAAAAAAGAATTAGAGCAGATTTTTAGCAGCCAACAATAATAATTCTGCATGGTTATCAGCTGGACATTATTCATGCCTGTCAAAAATGGTTCCGGAGTGCTGGCGCTCATCAAAGTGAATATTCTCATGGAAGATAATTTGCATATGCGACTGCTCACTAACAGATAACAACCAGCATGCGCCAGCATTGAAACACTCTACATGCTCAAACAGGAAATACCTTGCATCTACAGCAGTAAAACAGACCACACAAAGGCACAAAAGCTTGCGGAGACACATTGATGTGGTACGCAGGACAGCCGTTCAAGCAATTTTATTTTAGGCCTAAAGTTGTCTAGCTAGTAAAATAGCCTAGCCACAAAGCCCCTGTGCAACGTGCACACACGGATAATGCAATACAGCAAGGTAGCTAATAACATGCAAGGCGGTAAGTCTCAGTTCACCAAGTGCCATGACACAGCCACCGTGCTGAATGCGTAAGTGCGCGTCGTTGGCAACACCTCCCTCACCAAGGCCACGCCATTGGTACAAATTATGTATGCAAGACACACCAACAACGGAACGAGCTTAGCGCGCACAATTAGCCCGACAGAACTTCATCCATGCACAACCCACAAATATGGCTCATACAGTTTTCTAACGGCGGACAGTGAAAATGTCTGAGCATGCACTGGATTGGATTAGCACAGTGGCTCTTTAGCTCATTTAGCTTTATGAATGGCATGAGATGCAACGGCACTTAGCATAGGGGGGTGGCAACCGCCACATGGCTTTGACTACAACTTCTTTTTGCCGTGGCTTTCGTGTTTGAGCGGCGCAGCTTGTCCTGGAGCAGCACTGGAGCAGTTGCTCTCATTTGTAGCAAAGATGTAGCAGCTTTAACAGAATGTAGCAGGTTGTAGCAATTGTAGGAGAATTCCCACCACTGCTTTAAGTGAAATTAATACTGCATTTTCTTTTACTTATTCAAGGACTAGATGTTTTGTTAAAGAAATTTAGTACACAAAAACTACTATAAGCGGGCACGTACCTAGGATTTCTTTGGGAGGGGGGGAGGGGGGGAGGGTGTACATAACCCAAGGTAACTTTGCAGAAAATAGCGCTAGCCTTTTCTCATTCCCCACAAGAACCACTTCTCTTTCTATGCAAATGAGGGGCAAGGGGGTATCTTTACTAGTACAAATGTGAATAATGCCCACCATTCACCATAAAGACGCATAAACCCGCAAAAGAGAAATAAAATAAGGTGTATCTCACAGGTACACCTGTGAGATACACCTTTCTATTACTTGGCAAACAAAAACCACATCAAATGGACTCGCACAGGAAGAACACTGCCAAGAACAAGTAAACAAGCGAAAGTGTAAAATAAATATTTCTAGCGGCGTTTTTTGAATTAGCTCTGGAAGAATTATTGAGAAATATATATTCGAGGAACAATCACTGTTCTTTTGGATCCCTCGTTTACTGCTCTGCCTAGTTAAGTGCCAAAACTGACTCGTATTGTTGTTTGAGAAGGTGAGTAACAATGCGTGGCCGCCAGTCCCGGACAACTGCGTAGAGTGCAGGACGTTGCGGTTCTAGATGTACTGTGCCCACCATGGAAGGTTAGAAAAACACCCACATATAAGCACAGCAGAGAAGTGGCTGCATCAGGCAGCTCGAATGATAACTGCAGAAGCGTCATTCAAAACACACAGAAATGTTCTCCACTTCCAGCCGCATTTTCTCTACTTCCTTTTTGAATAAAAAAGATGTTGATCCATGAATGTTTTTGCAAGCAATGGTTAAATTTGTTAATTTTTGCTTTTCCTTCCTGTTTGGCTGCTGCCTTCGCTCTCTCCCTTAATAGACTGCTTAATTTCTCAACTCCTTGTGACTCTTGTTTCCAGTTGATAATTTTGCACGGAAAGTGCTGTGCAATTTGGGAAATACCAGACGATGTAACGGGTGACAGTCACATTGCTTATGGGTTTTAGGATTATTGCAGGGTCTGATCATAGACGCTGTTTCGCATTATTTTATTTTGCACTTTATTTAACCCATATCGTGGGTATATGGTTTGTGGAGATGCGCGACTCTCACGCGTCCCCTGATATGTTGTTTTCCTGCATAGCTCCAGTCTCCTGTAATCCCGTTTCGCTGTGTGGCCTGGTGCCCGCGGCAATCAGTGTGGTTGAAGCGCATTGCGAGAGATGGCGCGAGTGGGGCTCTGCTAATGCCACCTAACGGCGGGGTTACTTGGGGGCAGAAAGGAGAAGGCTCTTCCTCTTTGGCTCGAGGTCGGCAAGCAGCGCGGACGTTCTGCGCGTGCGCTGATCCATGCTTCTGAGAGACCGTCTCGTGGGGCCTACCTGGGAATGGACGAACACGATCGTTCGAACGCACCATTGTTTGCGTGACCGTGCACACGAACGACCAGGCATTGGTGTCCAGCATGGGGCGAACATATTCGCTTGTTATCCAGTCACGGTGTGGCACGCGCCCATCGGCATATTTTGTGGATAGCAACTCGGCTAGCAGGCATTAGTCTATGAAAAGCGCAATAAATGCCCTTGTGACTGTTTGCCCTACTGTGTTGTTGTTCCTTTCTGCAGAAGAGCATGGGTGAGTACCCCACAGGTTCCGAGGATCTGCCAGCGTCGCGGTGAGCCATCACTCGAGGAAATAATGAAGCAAAAGGAAAAGTTAAACGCAACTGGCGTTTTCTCCGGCCACATGTCTTTCCATGAGCATACAGACCAGCTCATATGAACTGAATCCCTTTGCTGGTCCCTGGATGATTCTAAACAAAGAAGATTGAAGTAACAGCGATTTGCGTGACTGTTCCAATAGATGGTGACATCTGCACGCATCTCGGGTGAATCGCGAGGGCACCGAATCGATGAGAAAATTGGCTTTCACACTCCAGGAGACGCCGATAACTACCATCATCCAAAAGGAGAGAAAAAGGCTACAAAATGTTAACCGCCAAATAGCTGTCGAGTATCAAGATTGATTTGGCAGCACTTTAGGATTGTGTGTGAGGGGTGGTGGCGTGGGGGGCATGTGCCTTTTAATTTCGGTGGAGGCCCCCTCCCTGGGTACGTGACTGGCATTAAGGGGTGGTTTTTTTTAGTGACCATGGCAGCGGACATCAGAAACTGGGTGTGTGGAGTTTAAAAGGTGCCCTTGGGATAAAGGAACCACAACACAATAGTGTGAACAATCAAAAGGGTTTTTGTTGAGTCTTTTATACACTAATCCCAGATAGTCAAATTACAAACAACGAAACATGCCGATGGGCACTGAGGAATTGAGAAAGTCTGACTCACAGTGACAGGATATGGAGCGAATATGCTTGCGCCATGCCGGACACCAGCGTGTAATCGTACATGTGCAGTCAGCGAGCCGTAGCGTGTTTGAACAATCGTATTCGCCCATCCTGGTGCCCTGCTCTGAAGCCTTAGGTGGTCCCATGGCGGGTGCGTGATGCGTCCACACCCGCCGCCGACCCCAAGCCCAAGAGAGGTAGCTTGCTCCTTTTTTGCCTGAGTATCCACGCTGTCAGGTGGCGCTGACATCGGAAGACTAGCGCCATCTCTCGTACTGCTGCGCAACTACCCAATAGCGGCGGTGCACGTGCAATGTGAGGAAGCTGGATTCCAGAAGAGGCGAGACCCATGCGGGGAAAACGTCAGGGGACGTGAGAGAGTCGTGCGTCCCCACAGGTGGTAAGCAATTAAATAATTAATCAACACAAAGCCCAATGTCCTGCCCTTTCACCGTTTTGCATATGCGCCACACTAGCTACAACACAAAAATGCAAATACAATAATTTTATTCATAATATAAATCATGTAATTTATGACAAAAGCAAATATGCAGCATAAAAAACAATGTTAGAATGAAACAAAAGAGCAAGAAACGGAAAAAGAAAAAAACAGACAGGCACACAAGCTAACTTATAGTGTGCCTCTCTATGAGACATTAAAGTGCGTTGAAATTCTGCCATGCATTAATTAACAGTAACTTGAAAACATTCTGGGTGTGCAATATGCGTCTACCTACATGTACTCACCGACTTTTGATCTCACCGCCCAGCTGTCATCAAGCTGCAGGTGGAACAACTTGATGGTTCCGTACACAAGACCACAGTACACCGCCAACGCAACAGTTCTGGCCAAAGGGCGGAAGTTGCCAGGCTTACCTGGAAGCACAGACAGCCTTAATAATGGAAGTAAAAAAGTCGCAATGAAATTAATAATGGTAATGCAATTGAGATTGCTTATGCGGGGTTGTCAACAGTTAGGACTGACAGGCTGTCAGGATTCGTTATACTGGAGAAGAGCAAACATTGAGCATTGTCCTCAAAGGAGAAGAAGACCCGTTAAGTTTACACCCTGTTCCTGCTCCATTAGAAAATCTCTCATACTGTTCTAAGTTGAACAGTACCCAACCACCTTCCCTATACTTTCTTTTTTTGCCCGTCTAGTCTGGCTTTGTCCCCTTGATTAAATTTCTTTTGAACATGTCATCGTATTATAGTTACAAGAAAAAACTGTTGCTTGGCCTGAAATCAGCTTGTCCAGCAGCCCTTTTGTATGGTTCTACTGCTCTGGGTGTAAGCAACAGGAAAGTTCGTGACGGCATCTTCAATTTCTCAAGCAAGACGAAGAATGCACACTAAACGTTCCTTTCTACTACACTGCTAATTTTTTCTTTGCTGAAAATGTTTATTTAGTCATCCTTATCCCTGCATACGTGTAATGTCTAATTCATAATTTCAGAATTTCTAGATACCATATTTCCTGGCGTATAAGTCACATTTTCTTTACAGAATTTTTTGTCAGTACAACTTTAGAACGGTGCGACTTTTGTACAGTCGAAATCGAATTAGATGCTACGGCCACGCCCTTTGCATAGAGCGGGCATCAAATGATGAACCACCGGGCATCACCTTCTGCCATGCCCAGCAACTACACGCCGTCGCCTCGCTAACCATGGTGCCGTATGCGAAGCAAAGTTGGCGAAGTTACGAGGCGAAATTCGAGCTGCGTGCAGTGCAGTTGAATTTGCAGTAGAGCATGGGAACCGAGCTGTAGGGAGGGAATGTGAAGTCAGTGAGGAAATTATTCAGGACTGGCGCAAAGCCTCCAGCCAGCGTGTCGGAAGGCAACAGTGATGTGCCAGTAGAACTCCAACCTGAAGTAGCTGCATTGTTTATAAGCAATTAGGAGGAGGACGACTTTGACGACTTTGACTAAACGCCGTCCTGTAAGCTATTATTATCATTGTTCATGCAATCGGAATAAAATACTTCTGAAAAGTATTGTCTAGACATTGGGAGGCGCTTGCATTCGTGTCGAAACTGACTACCACGGGATGTGTGCAGAAGCGGCGGCCACTGCAAGCATATATTTTCGTCACACTTTCTCATGACCTGATCCTCAACGAGTTTTTAAATTGCTTATCAAATGAACAGGTGTGTCTTATACACTGATGGGGCTTATATACTTTTTTCCCCGGAAAATTACCATTTTGACGGGGGCCTGATTTGTAGACCGGAAAATTTGGTATTAATTTTATGCCAACTTAAAGGGACACTAAAGGCAAATACTAAGTGGATGTAGACTATTTAAATACCATTCCAGACGCCTCACAACGCTTGTTTCATGCCAAGAAAAGACTTAGTTCATGAGAAAATTGCATCTGAAGGGTCCGAATACCTTTACTGTAATTCAAATCTCCCGGTACCCAAACGGGGAGTAGTTACGTTGCATACGCCATCACCGCCTTTTGCTGCTGTTGTTAAGTAAAGCGGCACCTGACAGATGGCGGTATGCTTTTTGCAGAAAACGCAAATCTGCGCGGCTATGAAGAAACCGAACCAAGACAGATCGGTAGATTCGCCGCTGCAGCTGCTTTTGATTAAATGGCGTGGACCACTCAGGCATCCCGTGACATCACATGAAAGTGGAATTCCCAGCTACATGCACTTTGTGCAAGCTTCGCGATCCAGCAAAAACACTGCATCACTACGCGATTATGAAACTACTGAAACGCGAAATTGCGGACGGTGCAGAGCCGAGTGAAAACGAAACCTTTCGACCGCCTGCGTCGTTGTCAAAGGTAAAGCCTTTGACAACGACGTTGTCAAAGGTAATGAGCTTTTCTAAAAATGAAATGACATAGAACTGGACAAGTAGCATTTTCTTTCGTCTTATAGTGCAATACAATGATGTGTTTATAACGAGTGGTTCAGTACTAGTGAAAGAATATAAATGAGGAATGCCTTTGTCATTGGGCAAGTACTTGAATGTCCCAGGGTCTCAATCGTGTCCTGCATTTACCTAAATTTCTCGATTACTAAGGCTTTGTTCGGGATAATCTCAACTTATTAGAGATTCTCAAGCACTAATCTATCACTTTAGCTCGACTTACTATTTGCCTTTGGTATCTCTTTAATATTCCTTAAAATTATCTTTTTATCCTTGATCTCTCCTGTTGCCAGACTTGTGACCAGTCCAACAGAGTGGGTTGTTTCGTTACACTGGGGAACAACGAACTGATTATACAACAACCATTGCTTCTGCACTGCCTAAGCCGACTGGCTTTCTCAATCCTTTCTCAATAGTGTGGCTGACCCTGTGCTTAAGTCACCTTTTTTTATGACTTTACTATTGTCACTGCCATTTGCTTTTTTGCTTGCAAGGCTTAAGCTAAAAGAACACTCAACATCTACTAGAATCCACTAAATGTTCTTTTAATCTGCTATGAACAATTTTACTGAGGAAGACGATGAAGTATAGTAAACAGGCACTTTTAAGGCCTATTATTGATGTGGTAGCAATGCTACTAATAGATAAAAAGGCTCATCTAAGAGATGAGTTCGCATTGAAAGCAAACTGTTCACCGAGTACCTTTCAAAAATTCACTGGAATTCAAATACCAAATGTGCTGAAAGAATGTTATGAATATAGCAATTCCCATAGCAACAGCATATACTATCAAAGATAAGCCTTGCAAATTATTATTGCAATTCTACTAAATACTCTATACTCCAAATACTAAATACTCTAAATACTCGCATGAATGTGCTTAAGATGAGGTAAGAGAACAGTCTTGCCGAATTCGCTAAAAAGAATCTGCAGTCAGATAAAAGGTTATAAATGCCCCTATGAAAACCTGTTTAAATGCCAGTAATACCACATTTCTGCATCCTACACCTGCCCGAGTGCAGTTGCTGCACCCAAAAGTTGAGTGCACAACTTCCTGCTCAGCATCAGAAATGCCACAAGGCAGCTGGTCCAATGTGCCAGGTAGTCTCACCTGAACTGCTCCTTCTAGCATTACCGACCAGCTGCTCATCGTCAACCAGTGACAGGCACAGGGCCATAGTAAGCAGATTGAAGAAGTTGTAGTTGCCAGTGGCAATTATCATCATCTGCAGGAAAACCTGAAACACAAAACAGGGACCTGTCAGTACAGCACTAAGGACACCCTCTGATAAGCACAATTCGATATGCCTGGTCAGGCAGATGAATTAAAAGGCCCCAAAAGGAAAATGTTAAGCCAAACTGGTAGACGACACTCTCCAAGCAGGAAAGGGGGGCAACTTTTGCAGACCCGCCGTGGTATCTCAGTGGCTGTGGTGTTGTGCTGCTGATCATGAGGTCTTGGGTTTGATTCCCAGCTGTGGCCAGCCGTGTTCTGATATGGATGGGCAAAATGGAAATGCACTCATGTATTTAATTTAGATGCATGTTAAAGAACCTCAGGTGGTCAAAATTAATTCTGGGCACCCGATTATGGTATGCCGCAATCAGATTGTGGTTTTGGCATGTAAGACTCCCCCAAAGAAGAGAATATAAGACTTTTGCAGAAAACACTGTGAAAAATGATGCAAGGTAAAAAACAGAAAGCAAAGCCAGCACAAGCATGCTCCGCAAGTTTTCTGTGACACCACAGACAGTGACAAGGTTCTGGGCGAGGCTGCCTAGCTTTTTTTACTAAAGGATCACCAAAGACTGACAGTAAAATTAGTTTTGATGGGTAAAGTAGTAGGTAGTTGAAAAGTACACTCTCATTTGTTTGGCCGTAAAAAGTTATTATAGGAGAAAATGAATACCGAGCTTCCATCTCGCCTATCTTGCATTGAAACATCAGCACTGTTATGTCAGTATGACATCTCAGATTTCAACGTACTTCCTTGTGCTTGGGCCATTTTGGTGCAGACAAAGTAGTTGAAACTTGCTAGGTTTAGCCTTTGCTTTCTTTAGAGTGGAACGCAGTCCTCCTCTACCAATTGCCACATTCATTCCAGTAGTAGTAGTAGTAGTAGTAGTAGTAGTAGTAGTAGTAGTACAAAACTTTATTTGTTATTTGTTAATGAAGTCCCAGGGGGTGGAGCCCTCAGTCCGGAGCCCCATTTGCTGCTGATTGCAGCTGGCCCTGTCATTCAGGTATCGCTGGTCGTCCAAGGCTGTGCTGGAAAGAGCAGCTTCCCACTGGGACTGGGAGGTGTTGGGTATCATAGGAACGCCAGGTGGTTTGGAGCATTCCCACATACAATGGTAGAGGTCTGGGTGTCCTCCACAGAAAGGACATTTGTCGGAACACTGGGTAGGGTAAAAGGTATGGCGGAGAGCAAGGCTGGGGAACATATTAGTTTGGAGCTGGCGCCAAGCGGCTGAACCTGCACGGTTTGGTTTCCCATGTGGTGGAGGGAATGTTCTACGGCATAGTCTGAAGTGTTGTAGTATATGCGTGTATGTAAGTGGTATCTTTTCCACCTTGTATGGGTTGGACTGGCCTTCCAACGGCGCCCGGAGGGCGAGGCCTCGGGCTGTCGCATGAACGCGCTCATTGACAGGGGGAGACGCATTCCCAGGTGACCAAACTAGGTGAACTAGTGGGATATGTTGGTCTTGTGTAGCAGTTTATGAGCCATCGGGGAAATACGGCCTTGTGTGTAGTTTCGACATGCTTGCAGGGAATCTGTAAGAATATATATTATCTTATCTCGGGGTTGAGTGCTGATGGCGAGGGCTATGGCATATTGTTCCGCTTCCATGCAGTTGTCGGTTCGTATTGTGGCTGATAATACTGTTTTGCCCCTCCAGTCGGCCACCGCTACCACTTTAGCTGCAATGTCGGGGTAGCATGCGGCGTCTGTATAGAAGGTGTTGCGGTCGTTGCCATATGCTCGGTGCAGTGCCATTGCATGTGCAGCATGCCTGCCTTTATGGTGTTTGGGGTGCATATTCCGAGGCATGGGGGCCACTGTAATGTTTTCTCTGATGTTTGGTGCAACTGACAGGGGCTCGAGCAGGGGCAAACTCTGATGTGGGATATCTAATTGTCTGAGTACGTGCCTTCAGGTCGATGTATGTTTCAGTCGTTCGATCTGATTGACTTTCTGAGCTTCGATTAATTCAGCCAAGGTGTTGTGCAAACCAAGCTGTAATAGTTTGACTGGTGACATTCATTGCAATGTGGGTCATGGGCGGGCCACAACAGTTATGCTCCCTGTGTGATTGTACAGGGTTTTCTACAGTGTGCAAGTGACATATTTGTTAGAAATCAACAAATAGAAAAAAATTATTCTTGTTTCCAATTTGATGTGTCGTGGTGCCATCTCTCTGCACGAGAGGGATATGACAAGTGACCCACTACTGGGTCATCATGGACAAGAATCAGGACTTCAAGAACTGCAGTCATAGTTGACTTGTTGACTGACTATACTCTGTTTCAGTAGTTTTGTGCAGCACTGTGGAAGCTACAGACTTCTTAGACCAATCAGGGGGGCGAATACATCTTAAAGGTGCCCTTCTGCGCCCTGTAGTCTTATAGGGCGAGCTCTGCAACACAGGCGACAGCAGCATCTACTAAGACTGCAATTGCGCAGCGAGATTAGCTGTTATGATAGAAGCTGTAAAAAATGTGTTCCATATTTGCTCCGACACCAAAAAGGCGAGCACCTTCAAGACATTTCGAGATATAGAGGAGAAGGTGGGCTTACAAGGAGCACTTGACCAGCGTGTTATATGGGATGATGGCACCATCTCTTGATCCCTGCACTTGGTACACGGTGTGCTCACTGACATTCGCAATTGCATCCATATTCTTAATTAGAATTCGCGCACATTAACAACACTCCTTCCACACTGTTCCACGCACATTCAACGCCAACTTATTCGGTCCTTTCATGTAAAAGAGTAGCTTGGAATGATCCTCACAAGCAAGTCTGCGGACGCCATTTTTGCAAATGACAAAGCCCTACCCAAGAGTGAATTTATCTACTGTCAAATCAATTAATTGTTTGTACTTTTGAAATGCAAACTGAGGTCTATATGGCAGCATTGCGATGATTTTTTTGTTCTCTGCATCTTTTCATTCGAACAAGTAGAGCACCCTATTTTCAGCATCACAGAGCCTCAATAAATACTGTATTAAAGAACCACGCAAAATCACAAAATACCCTGCCCTGCGACCTGCAGGGAAGTTCTAACTAAACACATGCTGACAAGACCACTTGTCAGGGCCATTTAGTCATTCAACGGGTTTCGAACAATGGCAGTACATCTCGCTGCGCAAGAATCTGTGCTCACGGGTTGCATAGCCTTGGCTCTGCTGCACGTAACTACTGAAACAGAGTAAACCTATGAGCAGACACTGCCAATATCCGTAATGTCACGGCAAGTCAACGCAGGAACTTCATGGAGTCATCACCACCAGTCTTTCATTCTCAGGTCTTTTCTTACTAACCAAGCCTTCTCTGATGACATGAGTGCTACTTGGCTTTGCTACTGCAGAATCATAATTTACTAAAACAGAAAAACTGAATATTCCCTCTTTAGTTTCCTTTAGTGTACAGGAAAAAAATGTCATCCACACAAACGCTGCAGGGGTTTTGTCTGTAGCTTTGTGCTACACATCGGGTGGATGAAAAATTTTCCCTTTCATAAGTTTTCCTCCACCTTGTGGGCTTCTGCAGAACTGATTTGCCACGTTCAGTGACCCTTAACTTTGAGTTGTGTCGATTAATTCATCCTTGCTCTGCTATCTGCTAACTTCCTCATTAGCTCAGATGGTAGAGCGACCATTATGGAGAGGCATTGGTGCCGGGTTAAATGCCTGGATGATGAATTTTGCTTTACCTGCGAAGCTTTCTTTCTGAAAAACCTGTATGGGTTTCTCTGTAGCCTTGTGCTACAAGTCGGGTGGATGACAATATTTCCCTTTAATAAATGTGCACAAGTAATGCAACAATCTGAGACATCACATAATGATGCCAGTTTTACTACAGCTTAGATACCAGATTCATTTCTGTTGCTGATAAATAATTTTCTGCCAAACAAAAGTAGGGACAATTTTGAAAGTACAGTCTGCCAGCCCAGCGTAGGTCAGGATTTTCTGTTGGAGCCAATTCCTTCAACCTGCTTATTAACACACAAATAAAAATTATGAGGCACACAACTAAATGCACATTTTCTTTTGTCAATGTTGGCTTGAACATGTAAAAAAAAGAAGTAAAAAGAAACTTCACTGCACATAGTTTTCCGAGTTGACAACAGCATGTTGATGCATACTGCAGGACAGTTCTGTAAGTCATCAGGGTTGCAAGGCAAATAACATAGCAGTTCAGAAATGTTCTTAGTACCTACTGCAGATGTAGTCAAAGATGAGCTACAGGCTTCAGAGACAGAAAAAGCAAGAAAAGGAACGGTACCCCAAGTAGAAACAACATATAAAAAATTTTCAACAATTCTATCACTTACATCTTACAGTGAAAAGATACAAAACAGCGCCTTTGCTACCAGAAGGCAAGCGTAACACACAGATATATCATGAAAATTCCTTGCATACACCTGTTTGTTCATTGAAAGGCTACTACAGTCATGCCTTCATTTTATTTGCATCTGATGTGCCTGTGAGACAAGCTGATGGACTCCTTTCCCTATATTAATAATGCCTAATAGAGTATTCACAGAACCAGTTTCCTTTTTATTTTTTCATTCATTCATTCTTTTAATTCTGAAAGTGCCTATGAACAGCCGAGGCCTTGCATACGGTGCAATAAAAAAACGCTAAACTGAAAGGAAGAAAAAACAGAAAAAAAAATAATAAAAAACCTTCTTGATTACTGCATGACAGTGAAGCGGCCAATAGTATATTGGCCAGAAGGTACGTACCTGGCTGTAGAAGCAGAATATCCTCAGAGGGCGCACAGGTACGAAGAACAGGAATGGGATGGCTATTTCAACCACAAATGTGAAGACCACCCCAAGCTGGAGGATCCAGTCGGGAAGGTGGTGGAAGTACCATGCAATGGGTGTTGGAATGCACTGGCTTTGGAAATGGTGATTGAGCGCTGCACGAGAAGGAAACAAGTCATGAAAAAAAAAAAAAAAAACGTTGGAGGCCATCAGAGTGCAAAGGAATTTAGCAGGCACGAAGACAACAGGGACAACAAAACTGTGCCTGGCTTTCACTGACGCAGTGGTAGAAAGTATTTGATCTCTCTTCACGAGGTTAGACGAGCATTTTAGAGGAAGAGGAACAAGTGAGGTGCAATCTTAAGAGTGCTCACTCATGGCGAAGTTGCTGAACACGACACATAGGCCAGGGCAATGCAACCATTCTGCTCCAAGTGGTGCTCAGTTTACGTTATCGCCAGTATCGACTGGTTGCGAATGGTGGATTATAAGAAAAAAAATTGAATCACGTGAAAGTAATGATAGCCTGCTGGAGTGGTAGCTTGGGTAAATTCGTGATGCATGATCTTCTATGTACAGCGCACACAAACAGCATTGTGCGCGTGTGCCATTTTTTTGTGTCTCATCTTTGTGAGCACTGTAAGTACAAGAACAAAAGGAATCACAACATTATACAAGCCATAGTGTAACATAGTTTCTCTGCTCCATGTCCGGTGAAAAGTGAAAAAAGTTTGCTTTTGGCTGGAAATTCTGTGGTGGTGCCAGGAGAATGTTATCCAGGAGAAAGGGTTTTGTTGTGCCCACAAAGTCTGATGGGATTTGCATGGTGCGGGCTTGTTTCGCAGGGCAGCTCACCCCTAAAGAAAGCCGAGTACTGGGGAGGGGGTGCCTGTGCCCATTTGAATAACTGGTGGGTAACCGGCGGTAGAGTGGTTTTGAAACCGCATCCTCGTGCAGCTTAGGCGAACCCTCAACCCTGTCACTACAGCTGCAGTAATGACATGCAACATTTTGCAGGGTTTATATTTACGCGAGCAATGAACTGAGTAATGTGTGGCATCACCTGACCTTTAAAAGTAAGGAACTTAAAACTGGGGCATTCGCACAATTCAGACCAAGGTGTTGCAGGTCAAAATGTCATTGTCTAGATCCCTTACCACTGCCAACATTACTCGTTCTATGAATGCCAGAGTGCATAGTCAGGGCTAAGGAACAAGGGATGGGATCAATAGACATAACAGGCACTGGACATCAAATAAAACATTACTGCCCACTATTTCCAAGCTTTACACAAATCTTCAGACTTGTACAACCTTCGATTCACAATACTTATCCATGGCTGCCTATATCACACAACACTTACAAGAACGTATCGCACAGAGACCTCTAAACAAAAACTTATCCTGAATTAGAAACTACCACTGACTAAGTGGTTATGCATGTTTCACCTTCTTTACTTCACAAGAATTCCAATAGTGTTTGCATACAGTTCTATGCAAGAAACCTGGGCAGAATATTACAACTCTGATACTTAGGCGTGCATGAGCACAGGTGACAACGCTCTGCCAAATCCCTTCCCCCAGCGAGTGCCTGAACTGCTGTGTGGTGCTTGCGTAACCTTGCATAAGGCAATGTCCCATATGTTCAACCTTTGGTAATTTACTGTAGAATAATATTATCCTTTATATGTTGGCACTGTTCACTGAACAAGCTTCATAGCGTGCTTTTTGCTGCAAATGTTTTCTTTCTTAGTCCTGTTAATTACGTAACACATACCAGAAAAAAACAAAACAAAAAAAAGGTGGATGTTGTGGTGCTGATGTTATCTTTATATCCCCACACAGCCTTTTGCTGAAATACAGCACACAGTGCATTTCCCAAGTGCTGAGGACCAAAGATAATTTCGTGGGTTAACTCCAGTGATAATTTTTATGGGTTCATCATCAGGACAGTTGGCGTGGCAAAAATGGAGCATGGTGGCAGTGTTGACATAGAGCACATGTGGAAGCATGCATGAGGGCCAATACTTATAGGACCTGATCCGCATGTTACTGCAGTGAACTCCACAATTACTTTAAAGAAGGTTGTGTTCCTTCAGATACCTCGAAGCCTTAAACCTATCACTTCAGTTTAACCTAATATTTTCCATTTGGTGTGCAATGTTCGCGAATTGAAATGCATCAATTTAGGACTAATGCGCATATTCTTGTTTTTAAAGTCTGCACTGTGTGCGATATCCGATAAATTTTGACCCGTACACTAAGATCAGAGTCTGGATCATCATTAGTGGCCAGATTCATAGTGACATGACAAGTTACTATTGAGTAACATATCGAGTGTTTTACTTGAAGTTTCCCTGTCGCATTTAATTCTGCACACCTTTACACCAGCAGCAGCGAGTGGCAATGCTCACCTGTGAGTCCCCACCAGGTAGGGCAACCACTGGTGAGCTTGACCACCCCGGAGGCAAACATGAACCGGAACAGGAGCCATCGTACGAGCCACAGGCTGACCTCATCATGCGGCCGGTGTGGCAGACGCCAGCTCGAGTTGAGCCCCAGTGTCCGGTGGACGATGCCCAGTGGCGCCACCAGTATGCACAGGAAACCAGCTTCCAGCAGCAGGACGTCCCTGAGAAAATCATTTCTTTTGCAGGCTGTCAGTTTTATGCGAAGACTATGCCAAAAACCTGCACATTGGAGCTATTTGATCATACCATTTGTAAACCTCGATGACAGAGTCAATATTAAGGAAACTGGCATGCTGACGGACCCAAACATTTACAAATCTCTAAGAACAGTGGCATCACCTGTTCTGGTCAAATGAGCAAGCTAGCGGAACAAAATTACGATGCTATGAAAAACACCTGTCCGTTCCTCGCTTGCAGGAAAAAAAATAACTGCTAACTTCTGAGAAATCAGCCACAGCAGAGAGCAGCTAGAACTCAGAAAAATTCCACATTAAAATGACCTTTTTATCACAAGCTTTTAAGAGTATAAAGACAGCTGAAAAAGAGAAATATGACTTCTCATTCTAAAAAATCTGAAGGCCTTTTTTATAAGTCATTTTTCTTACTATCATTGACAAGGGTGTTGTCAAAAATTTAGGTAGGTGGGCTTTTATGGTCTTCAGATACAGCTGAACAGATAGGTGTACAGGCCACCAGCTTAATTAATTTATTTGTGGGGTTTTACGTGCCAAAACCATCTTCTGATTATGAGGCACGCAGTAGTGGAGGACTCCGGAAATTTCGACCACCTGGGGTTCTTTAACGTCCACTTAAATCTAAGTACACGGGTGTTTTCGCATTTCACTCCCATCGAAATGCGGCCGCTGTAGCCGGGATTCGATCCCGTGGCCTTGTGCTCAGCAGCCCAACACTATAGCCACCGAGCAACCACGGTGGGTATGGGCCACCAGCTTACTGACAGTCAGTAGAGAATGTGAAAGTCAGAGGGGACATTGCAGTAGAGCCGTGGGCAACAGCTTTCATCATTTTCAAAGATAAACTACAAATAAGCTAAAATAGTCTGGTGTAACACAAAGCTAGGTGTTAGCGACACCATGTGTCAAGCGTGTAATAATATTGTTACCACTAGTTTTCGAGAAAATGGGATACCTTATGAGAGATGTACTGCTGCATTGTCACTGACGACGAAAAATGAATGTGGTGTACACTTCTAATGTCACCAGGTGACGTGGAAGACCAAGACGTAAAGTGAAAGGGAGGACCTACTATGCGATGTTAAACCTGTATCTATGTATGTGATCTATATGCTTATGAAAACAAGAGATGCTTTTATCTGAACGAACTAGAGAAACGAACTCTCTGTCCCTGTATATGGAGGTTCTGGTGTGAGCATGCGCAACATGATCAAGCAAGTACTTTTGCAGAATCTTCATGGACCGGTTGACAGCAAGATTTCACTAAAAAAGTTGTGTTGCTTCGATTTTGTTCGGTTCAAATAGAGTTTGGTTCGTAGCTGCAGCACAACTACACAAGGACAAAGACGGAGGAAACTGGCAGCGCAGTGCAGAGACATGGTGCGTTCACAGGTACAGTGCGAAGAAGGCTATGTCGTGTGAGGCCAATGGATGTTGATTTTTCAGGCCCAAGACACTACGCACCACACCCTGGTAGAGCGCATGGACGAAGGCACTCGCAAGAGCCAAGTGAGACTAAACCACTGGGGCATGTATTCTCAGCAGGGGCAGACTGGGCAGCATAGGCAGAGCATGAGGAGCAAAGTGCTGCATTTAACTCATAGCAGGCTTGTGCAGTGTTTGCCCATAGCAATGGAGCAAACAACAGTTTAGAGCTTAGGTAGGGGGCAGTCCAAGGGGTAGTCAAATGCAAGGGAATCAAGGCCTATTGCAGTGATGCATATTTGTGAATGGTTCAGAATACAAAGGACTATTGAAAAGAATGGTCACATAGTTTCGACACATAGGACATTCATCCCTTGTCGTTTGTGCCATTCGCAAATATGCGTCAGTGCTGACTCGTCCAGTTCTCTATATTATTCCAGTGATGCACACTCATGCTATCACACTGGCTCAAGCGTAGGTGGGAATTGTATTGTTTGTGCAAAAAAGTAAGGTTCCAGAGTGTGTCCATACCATGCCCTCTGCATGCCTGCTGAAATAGCAGTTCCCAGAGAGAAGTGTTAGCAAATGAATGTCCCCACGCATGAAAATGAGATGGAGGTGTGAGAGGGCCCCTCAAATGCCACAGGTTCCACATACTGCTGGTAATAATGAAGTATGACTGTGTGATCATTCAAGTCGTCATGCAAGGTAATAATGACATTAACACCAAAAGCCCCACCAAGGACAATGCATAACTGATGCTGCTTCAGGATGAAGTGTCAGCAATTCCAGGCTAAAGAGACAGGGAGAAAAAGCGAAGTGTGGATTTAACATTATGAAATTGCACAATGGGCTATGAGGGACGCCGTGCTGGAGGACTCCGGGTTAATTTTGACCACTTGGTGCTCCTTAACCTGTACTGAATGCACAGTACACACAGTACACACAGATAGTACACAACGCGTTGCTGCATTCTGCCTCCACTGCAATGTGGCTGCTGCAGCCGGGTATAAGGTGCACATTTTCTGCTGAACTTGACAGCGACAGTAAACTACCACTGATGATAACCTGTTACTCATGCATGTATGCCAGCTGTGCCACCTATTCTAATTTTATTAACCAGAGTATGCAAACACCATTGACTTCAAAACAACTGAAGTGCAGTTGACTTCTGTTAATTAAACTCCGGTTAATTTGATTTTTCGGTTAATTCGATCCCGGCCAAAGGTCTTGGCTGGCGCCAATGCGTTTCTGTGAGCCCAAACTTTCGTTATTTCAATTCTAAAATTGTCCACTGTCGGATAATTCGAACGTGATCAGTCCGCGTGCACGTGTCTAACCCATATGATGACCCCAACTCCTTTTTAGTGGCAGCATCTGCCTCGGTAGAGCTTAGGGGACAGTGAATGTACTGAACACACAACAAAAATCTCCCGTCAAAAACACCCATTTTTGGTATGCCCTAGGAACAACTTCAATAAATAACCGTAGCTCACAATGTCTGATTACAGTATTTCACCGATTCTGGCATGCAGCTTTATTTCCTTTTTTCACGAAAACTGGGCCGAAAATTGCCTTCCCGGTGCCACTGGACACAATACTAAAACCGTCTTTGTGGCATTTGTATGCTTTACCGTATAATAGGGATGTAATGCAGAGAACCTGACTTTTAAAAAATTGTGCGGCAGACCTGATTTTAGGAAACTGGTCACCATTGCGCAACACATATTTTACTCTTGCCCATTTATCTGCTAAAAGATCAGGTGCATATTACATTTCTACTTTGGATAGGAGATATGTCGTTTCCATGTTTGTTTTCTAGTCTGGACACACAAAAAGTGGGCGGTTGTTTGATTCGTGGGCATGTTAGAATTTGGAAAATACTACTGCCAATTTAATAATCAGTTGTGTATTTTGGCATTGTTTCTGCATTTTTTTTTATTTGACCCGCTGGATAATTTGATCAATAGCGTCAGTTCTGTAAGGGTCGAATTAATGGAAACTGACTGTATTTCTTTTAATTATCTTGTATATGTCCTTTTTCTGTTTTTGTAAGCAACATTTCTCATTTCATATGTGCCATGACAAACTAGCGAATAAAAGTAATAAATTCCTACACCATCACGTCACAATATAGTATTATATTGGTCTTAATGTCAAATATTATGCTTAGTGTAAGAAAGTTCTGCAGCATGATTGCAAAATTCTGGTGCCTGGTGTAAGGTAACATGCTGAGGCAAAGTTTGTGCACATGCAAACCTGGCAACCAACTCATGTGAACCTAACATTAAGTGGTGGTAATCACTCCGTCAAGGCATTGGGAGACAATACCTTTATTCTCGTAAGTAAAAGCCTCATCACAACAGGACAGTAAGAACGACAGTAAACATTCATCACAGGACACACCTAGCAGAACACATAAACGATCGGGTGTATGTTTACAAACCTACAAAGGCATGATGGAAATAATGCTCTATAAATATCAGGAGCCAATGTCACAACATCCTGTGCACTACAGCATGTGGAGCTTCTGTGCGAGTACGACTTAGTCTGAGAACGACGGCACGATGACTCTTTATGCCACACTTGACTTTTGAGACGACTCTGGAATGTGTACTTAGAACCAGCGGTACAAACCAAATAGCACCTTGAGTGGTTTACACAGCTTACTTTTTTTCCAGTGCTTCCAAGGGCTGAGGTGCACACCAAGTGGTGTTCAAAAACACTAGTGCAAAGTGGTGATATTTACTACTTTCACTAAGTGATCATCAAAACAGATATTGAAATCCGTGAAGCACTTTATTGTGAATGTTGGAACAGCTGACTTTTCAGCACACAAGCTCACGACCTGTTCCCGTAGGATATCATTCACTTTGTTAAGACTGTCTCCAAAGGCTTTATGTACTACTTACTGGTAAGTGAAACAGGGTAGCTGGAAGCATGCTGCTTCCAACTTCACCAGTTATACCTCAGTCAACCCTACCTACACTGGCCACACCTTTTAACGCTCCGGTATTGTCCAGCTGGCCTTTAGCCTCTGAACTGGCTTAATGGCTAGTCTAGGCTAGTCTTCTAGTCTACCTCATATCACTTCCATGTCTGGCTTTCTCTATTTCATCTTGCTCTTCACTTTTGTGTATGTGCCACTACCATATTTCGTTTACTATCTTTCTTTTTGCTAGGTTGCGGTATATCATCCTACACAATACAAAGTAAACATCATAGATGCCTGGCAGGCAACGCCTGAGGCGTTTTCTGGCACTGGCAGGAATCACAGGCAGTAACACAGCGTCAGACGGAGCAAGCTAGACCGTGCCAATAGAAGCGGTGGCGAACGCAATCGTACATGCAAGATACCCAAAGGTATCCTGCCGTGGGTGCGTCATGGAGCTCAAAGTGCACAGTCCGCCGTAGATGTTTGGGCATGACAAGAAGATCAGATCCATGAGGGAGGAAGCTCCTTCAGTACAGAATGTTGCCCTGAAAAACATATCGGCGAACAGAGGCATCGGTAGGCGAAGAGCGCAGCTGCTCGATGAGTGCTCGCAGCGATGGGTCCCGGTACTGCTTATCAGCGATGTTAGTGAAGGCGGACACAGAGAAAATGCCATTGGTGGTGCTAGTGTCGATGTCGTCAGGCTGGCCGAGCAGGTAGCGGGACAGGCAATCAGTGTCCTTGTGGAGACGGCCAGATTTGTGTATGACAGAATACGAATATTCTTGTAGGCCTAATGCTCAGCGACCAAGTCGTCCTGGAGGATCTATCAGCGAGCACAACCAGCAATGCGCATGATGGTCTGTGACGGCTGAAAAGGGTCGGCCATATAAGTATGGGCAGAACTTCGCAACCACCCATGCTACAGCCAGACACTCACGCTGAGTGACGGAATAGTTGCGCTCGGAAGTTAAGAGGAGCCTGCTGGTAACATAACAGCCTAATAATAATAGCCTGCTACATAATAGCCTAATAGCCTGCTGGTAAGCGATAACATGTTCATTGTTGCACTTACATTGTGCTAGTACTGCCCCAATTGCATAGTCGCTGGTATCAGTATGAACTTTGGTAGGAGCAGAAGTATCAAGATGGGCCAGAACGGGCCCCAAGGTGAGAATGTAGGTTAGATGCGAGAATGCAGAGGCCTTGTTATCGCCCCATTTGAAAGGGGCATCTTTCTTCAAAAGCTCAGTAAGAGGTCGTGCGATGGCCACGACATTTTTTATGAAGCGGCGAAAGTATGAGCGTGGGCTGATAAAGCTGTGGACATCCTTGATACTCTTCGGAACAGGGAAGCGCGTAACAACATGGAACTCCGTTCACGTCAACAAGGTGTTCAAGCACGGTAACCTGGCAACAGTCAAAGTGACACTTTGTTGCGTTTAGTTGCACACCGGCTCAATGAAAAACATCAGGAAGTGCTGAGAGGCACTAGAAGCGCGTGGCAAATGTGAGGAAGAATACTATAAGGTCGTCTAAGTAGCATAGGCATGTGGACCATTTGAAACTGCGAAGAAGGGAGCCCATCATGCACTGAAATGTGGCTAGAGCATTACATAGGCTGAACGGCATCACTTTGAATTGATAAAGAACGTCGGGTGTCACAAAGGCGGTCTTTTCACGGTCCAGATTGTCCACGGCAATCTGCCAGAAGCTGGAGCGAAGGTCAATTGATGAGAAATAGTGAGCACCGTGGAGGCAGTCAAGGGCATCATCAATGCGAGGTAGGGGTTGTGATTCCTCTTCTTGTGTTGTGATTCCTCTTCTTCGTAGCATTGTAAATGCAGTAGGCATACAAAGGAGGTAGCATTCCCAACGACTGATTGATGTTGCCGTGAGTACTTTGAATGTGACTTGACTCAAGCAAGAGCCTCCTCACTGGTTTGGCCGTGGTTTCAATCACAGAGGTGCCGTCTAAATCAAGTGCATGGTCGTGCTTCACACAATGTTCAGCGAGAGTGCTGCGCTGTGCTTCAAGTTTCTGCACATTGTTCTTGTGCTGGCGTATTCTGTCAGAAAAGCTTTTGGTTTCACCGATGTAAACGGTGGGGTACTTAGAGCATGATACTTTGTAAACAATCCTCTGCCAGTTCTCCTTAGATGGTCGGTCCTTTGGCTGCAGGAGCAACCTGGTGAGTGTGGACACTGGCACAATCTTGACAACTTCAACCTCGAGAACTTTTTAACCTTTACTGGAGCAGTTTTCACTTGAAACAAT
The DNA here is from genome assembly GCF_050947875.1 of Dermacentor variabilis. Lineage (NCBI taxonomy): Eukaryota > Metazoa > Arthropoda > Arachnida > Ixodida > Ixodidae > Dermacentor > Dermacentor variabilis. Next base: position 128,446,342 of record NC_134571.1, read on the forward strand.
ACAAAGGGTACACAATTGTCATCACAACTATTACAATATTCAATTACCTTCAGAACCCGCAAAATAGACCTGGTATTCAAGCATAGTAACCTAACATTATGGCTACACTGTGAACACCACGCTGCATAGACCAGAAGATGCTCTACTAATCAGCATCAAGCTATGCTACAAACAGATGCTGTCACTAGTCTAGCACCAGCTTGCATAAGCAATGCATGCTTACAAAAGTTTAAACTCACCACTGAAACCACATGAACACTTGGCCAACCTGACAAAAGAAGAAAACAAAAGTGTCACACAGATGCTCGCTCTCATCAGTATAACGCAGCTACGAATGTCTTTGCTTGATTAAAAAGTACCCATACAACACAGAAAGGTTGAAAACAAGCACAAGAGCATTCTTATCAGCTTCAGCTATCTTCAAGAAGAATTGAAATGACAATTTTTGACAGAACTTTTTGTTCTATAGAAACACCAAACCAGTTTAGACCAGTAAATTATACTTTGAAAGCTCTATTTGCATTCATTTCGCTGTATTATTAAAAGAGAAAATGAACATCAAAGTTACGCTTCTTAAATCTTGCGTCGTAACTCCTGCACCTGTACCTCAGTGTGACATCACTGATCTCCTCTCATATTTAGGTTGTAGTGGCTTGCAAAAGTTCTCAAAATTGGTTCGCACTTTTACAATACAATGCAGTCCATCTTAACAATAAACTAATTACCTAGGACCTAGCAAATGCTGTCAAAATTCATGATGTCAAGGCAAGCTGGTTTGGGAACTTCAAGGCTATGTTGTCGCCCGTCTATTGTTCTTGCGCCTTTTCCATCTTACCAAGCCTCTTCTCATGGTAAGAATGGCTTTTTGTTATTGTAGAAGGATAATTTAGCAATACGGTTAAAACCCTTCTTCCGTTTATTTTCCCTTAAAGATAGATTCAAACATTATAGATCTCCAAAAAAATACTGGCAAGTGTTGGGAGGGCTCGTTAATGTTTTACTATAATACTTTTCTTTTTATAAAGAAGTTTCGGTTTGAGTATCTAATAGGTGGATGCATCATGACATGGCTTATATCAACGATTCATACCTTCCTTGACTGAGTCATGAAATTGCTTGCCTGATCACGATGTTAATGAATGTGATGCTAAAAAATTTAGAGACTTGTTAATGAACCATGTAATTTGCTAACACCTGATAGCTTTTTAATTCATTTTACTGTTTGGATAAACTTATTTGTATTTCCTATTGTTCCGTTTTTATTTTTGTTCATTTACTAAGACAGCTAGAAACGATTACAAGTTACCCTGCTCGCTAGCTATGTTTTTCCTCCTCAACTCATTTGCTGAGCGTTCGGGGCTAAGCTCCGCAGCTTCACTGGGTCCGAGTCATGATGTGACATTGCGTCGTCTACTTCTGGTATCTTAGAGCCAATGCGTGAAGCCTCTCTAACCTCTCCACTAGCTGCCTGGCTATCAATCCTCAGTGAGAGCTTTCCAAGCAGCATGTGAGTGTTCTGTCGCAGCGCTGAGCGTGTCCGGTATTCCAGCAAATGCAGCTGATAAAGTCTTGTTTGCCGAATGGGTGGAGGTGTAAAAATGTGAGCGGCCTGCTTGGTGTAGCCACCTGGTGGTGCCGAGCTCAATAAGTCAAACACTGATTGATATTCCTGTAACCAAGTGTAAAAAAATTTTAAGAATTCAAAAAGACGTGTTAACGATTATGCTGCTGCTGAAAATTTACACCAGCAGCAAAGTAGAATACACTTGGTTACTGTTATCTTAGCCCTGTGTTTGTCTGGGTGAGCTCTGTGCCACCAGGTGGCCGTGCCCTGCAGGCCTCTGTTCTGCACCTCCGCCCATCTGGAAAAATGGCCAGTCCACCTATGTTTACCAGAATACCGGACACAATAGAGCTTTCTATTGTGGTAGTAATCCTCCAGCGTCACGTGACGGCCACTAACGCATAGATCATGGCACCCATCAGATACTGACAGCCTGATGCGCTGCAGCCAATCTGCTCGCCTGTTGCTTTGCAGAGGGACCAATGCCGCAGTTTCACAGGTCGCCAATTGCTAGGTTCGCAGCCCAGAACACAACCAGGGCGATTCATGGTCCTCGCAAAGAGAACCCTTGAGGTCAACACTGATTGTGCAGCTCACAGCAACACGGAGCATGTTGTAATAGATGCAGACGACACTTGCTACATGCCAGAAGCGCTTGAGTGTAGTGATAAATTGTAGTTGTGTATTCTCTTTCTGTGATTTTTTTTTATAGAAACAAATTAACCAACATTCCAATCATTATGAACAACATTTGATCACTATAAAGTTGGAAAAATTATCGATGATGCAACCTCGGTAGCCAATCGGATAGCTTGCCCAACTGACATCAATTGCGCTAACTACGCAGATGGTAACGGGGCAGCTGAAAACTCAAGGGAGTGCCACTGTATTGGTCGGTAGCGATGCACATTTTTAAAACCTTATAATAAATTACACACTTTGCACAGAGTGCTTAAATGCACCACTTAATGATCAGAAGGATGTAGCCTAGCAACTCAGTATGTTTGTACAGGATCGTCAAAATCATTAATCGCTCGACTGAAAGCATGAACCAAGTTTGAACATGAAATTTTTCCTTTCTCACTGAAAATACCATGTGCTTGTGAGTGGTACGTGAAAATTCTATCAGTTATCAGCTCTACCTCCGACTCCGGCTGCTTCTCTCTGTTTGCACAATTTAATACCATCTGCCACATGTCTTTCCATACTCTACATTCACTTTCATCACCAGGGGCAGCTCTCTGCTCACAGAACTTCTTAAATTTATCTGTGCTGCTTTTCCCCCCAGTTTTGCTTGGTCATTTCAGCACTTGCCACCTTTCCCAACCATGTCTTTAAATGTGTCCACTTCAACACAACTTGCCCTAACTTTCAGAACTTGTCCCAGATTAAGTAATTTCTGCCACTTCTTTCTCTGCATTCATTAATTCAAAGATACCATATTTACTCATGTAAAGCCTGCCCTTGTGCAGAGGCTCGCACCTGAACTTTGAAGTGCAAATTTTAGCAAAAAAAAAAAAAAGTATCACTAATCATCACACACATACTCACATGCTGGTTAATTCCCATAAGCTGCTACTAGATGACACTAGCTACTGTCCTCCCAACATTAGCATCATCAACATCACCATGTCCTGCCAGATCTTGCAGCATACATCTACCATGCTTCGGTAGTACCGGCTGTGCTATAGCTCTTTGTTTAGCTGGACAATGCTTTCAGGCACACAAAGAGGGCGTGTTATAAGAGGTGTGCATGTGGATTTTGAATACATGGCATGCGGTTTCATTCTGAGACCATCATCAAGAGCTTCAACGTGATGATCTCAAACAGTATGGATGGCAAGGAGGACGACTAGTTTTGGAAGGGTGCCTATAAAGCAAGCCCGTCAAACAGTGAAGACAGTAGAAGGGATGAGGATGACTGAATAAAAGTGTTCGTAGTTGGCTATGGCAGTGGTTGCATTATTCTGCATAGCAGTCAGGATGCAATTCCAGGTTTCAGCGAGACACCATAAGCATCTGCCTTGTGCAAGGCCTGCACACTGTGAAAAAAAAAAAAAAATGCACGCGGTACACGAGTAAATATGATATTGCGATCACACCGATGGCTTGAGAAGAGCGGCTATGGTGCGCAGGCTACTTCCTACCTGTGTGAACATTTTACACAATGCTTGCGCTTGACATATCTAGTAGAACCTTTCACTGTAGCAGGCATTTTCAATGCACTGATTGATTCATTCGTGGGGTTTAACATCCCAAGAAAAGAGTTAGGTTGTGAGGATGCCGGAGTGGAGTGTTTGGGATTAACTTTGACCATTTGGGGTTCCCTAATGTGCATGTTAATACAAGTACAAAAGCACACCTGCACTTTGACCGAACCAAATTCTGGCCATGGCGATCAGAAATGGAACCAGTGATTTTGTTTTCGTTAACAGAATGCAACAGCTAACAAGGCATAGTAGCGGGCACTCTAAACGCACTTAATATACAGATTTGACACGTAAATAGCGCTAATGGGACACTAGCACGCCTGCAAGTGCTGCTTGTTATTTTTGGTTTTTTCTCATGCAGACTACTGTTATGCCCCTAAAGAAAGCGTTTCAAGAATAAAACTCTTCGGACACCTCACTAGTGGGATATGAATAAAACTGAATTTTCTTTTTGTTTCATTACCTAACCTAACTGCTGCAATTGCAGGGTGACTACCCACCTAATGTTCTTTTAAAAAACAGTCACAAAGAAAGAATGGTTAAGTGACCATAGGGCTTTGGCAGTGACAACTTCCAACTTCCAGGCCGTGCAAGAGCTGTGAGCAAGAACTCACCTGGTAAATTGAGAAATAGAGTATCCAAAGAAGTGCAAAATTGATGCAGTCCCTGAAGCGTGATGACACGCAAGCCATGAAGGACATGACAATGCCTAGGAATGCCAGAAACTCGGCCATGGTGGCCACCTTGAGGCCGAAGTTTGGTGCCAGCCATATTAACGAAGGCCTCTGAGCAGCTCGTTGGGCCAATTCTTGAGGCGGTCTCGTGTGGCTGTCTGGTGAAGGTATGAATGCATCAGTATTGATAAACAGGGGTCTAGGAAGTTTGCAGCATAAATGACAAGCGCTAAAACGCTCAAAATACAGGAACAAACTTGCTAAAGAGATATTGCAAACTAGTTGGTTGACCAATGCTGTAGTAGACTAAGTTTATTGGTACTTATAGGTACACAGACAATCACAGAAATTGACACACATGAGCAGCAACACACTAGGCGCTTTGGTGCGTCAGCTCTGTAGTTGTCCAGGTGTCTGAAAGTGAGCTGCGTCTAAAACAGGAACATCGAAATGCCGCAAGCATGGCAGTAATGGTTTTGTGAATATATATATGCCAAAGTTTATTCTTTACATACATTCATTCTTATTTTTACCAATGCATGCCAGAATCTTTTTGTTGTTATCAATCAATCAATCAATCAATCAATCAATCAATCAATCAATCAATCAATCAATCAATCAATCGATCAATAATACCTGACAGCAAGCAATGAGACCATGCTGCATTGCACATTATGCAGAAAGCAGTGTGCTACAACAATTTCAGAGACCATGCAAAACCTTTGTTCTTATGTTCCAGTAGTGTGTCACATTGAAGAGCACATGATAAAAGCAAACAGAGTCTCATCAATTTGCCTTCTGTAGGCTTCATTTAACATGCCACAGGTTAGCATTAAGCAAAGGAGCCAGAAAAGATGCTTAGTGCAATTTGGTCAGCATGCACCTATAACCAAACAGGTAATAGTTTTTCACTGCAATTTTTGTTATAAATGATTACAATTGGCCTTCTAAAATTATTTGGCTGTCTTTGGAGGAAAATTTGCACACACTTAAAAGCAATTATGCAGTATAACAGGAGGTATGAAAATGCTTCCCGAGAAGGTTATAAATAAAAGAGCCAATAATTACTTACACTTCTTAACAGAAGCATAACGTAAAATGTGACTTGCAAAGAGAAACAATTAAAGCTGCAGACACTGCTTTCACTTTGCCAGGGACAATACATGGGAATATCTCGTCTGACATTACAGCTTTGCTGATGTCAAACTGATTGATGCTTTGCATTCTTGGATTTAATTAATATTGGGATATCTCAAACTTCCTTAGCAAGCCACACTATATTACGATTAGCAAACGAGTGCTCTTTTAGCTCCAATTTCTCACTGGCTGACGACTACGCGCAACATTTGCACTACTGCTCAACTTGTGTGCACAGCGGCAAAGCGTGACGCTGTGTTTGTAGGGACAAAAATAAAATTGAAATGTGAAACTGAACAAAATAATTGTATTAACGACATACCTATAGGAATCACCGATCTTACTGGCAAGACTCCATGATCCCCATAGAGCCCTGCAAGAGCGAGAAAATAAAGCGACTGTTTATCATGACAACGAAGAGTCCGACCAGGGCTCCCGCCAATCAATGCCTTCGTACACGTAGTAGAGAAGATTGATAACATCGTTTAAACAGATCGCTACACGACAACGCCGAAGTAACGTCGTCATTTACGATCGAACACAGAAGTGAAAGCAAGTTCTTTTGCACTCTCTGCAAGGCAAGAACAATTACTTGTTCAGGAACAACTCGGGAGAAACTCGGCTCTAATGATTGTGTTGATCTCCGAGTACCCACCAGGCATTTGATGATAGATGGACGCAAATGCGCTAAGATATACTACAGACATTGCCCAGAGGAAAGAATCTCGCGTAACACGCGTCGGCCCCATTCTGAGCCCCTCAACAACGACCGCACGGCGACGAAATAAGTTTCGTTCGGCAGCTTCGTTTTCTTCTTGGTTCCCTCCTAGTCGCACGGGTCGTACTCGTAGACATGAAGGGTGGGCACAGAACACGGGTGGGTTCGCTTTCGAAACCGCTATCGCCCCCTCGTGGTTGATAAAAATATTTTAGAGCACGCGAAGATGCGAAAGATTCCGTTTTCGCAGATTTCGTGTACTTTCTTTTTCCTGAAGTATAATCACAACCGTGTGTAACTGAGGTAATTAATACAAAACGAAACAACTGTGAGCGTCCCATTGGTGGCTCTAAGCAGTAAATTAACAAAGTAGGCACAGTTGCACAATGTCTTTTTCTATGGTTGCACACCCTGATCTGCGGCTAATTGTTCTTTATTCTATGGCTAATTTTCGTAACTAATTTTTGCATTGGTGCACGACTGCGTACATCGAGATAGAAGTCGAGATTTGATGACTATCGAGAAACGGCAAATCCGAGTTGCGACAAAATAAAACGCGGGAAAGCGTAAACTCAAAACAAAAACATTCAAAACAAACTGCTACTATGCACAATGTTCTGTTGATGCCGATGTCGGTCTCCAATGGTTTCGCTTGAATACTACTATGCCTGGCGTCACTGCAGTGGCTGCGAGTAAGTAATTTACTCACGTTTACAATTCCTCACGCCGAGTGTGAATCATCGAACCCGCTTAGCGCTCGGAGGCCTGTCTGTCACAACGTCGTGTCCTCCCTCGCATCGCTGATCGTGTACCGACCTGTGCAAGAAAGCCGTTGGCGCGGAGTGCATTCAAAATGGCCTCGGCACGATGTCTACCGCAGGACATTCGTATCTTGTTTGTAAACTTTTTTGTGCCACCAAACCAGCGGTGCGACAGCACGGTATCTCGTTTTTGCATGCGATCGCGACGTTGTCAGGGCTCATCGAAAACTGAGACGGCACACCGAAGTGGCGCAGGAAATTATGGCGGCCGATGTCTGGCGCGACGATGTGGGCGCTAAAAACTTTGGCGAACGTCTATAGCTCGTCCTTAGATCGTTTTTAGATCGTTTGTTGTGCTTCGCCGAGAACTGACATACGCATGGACCTAAAAAAATGTTGTGATTGTAGCTAATTCGATGCCTAAAATACTTTTCTTTCGGTGTAGTCTACTTCTCCCGGATGAAGCCGATCCCTCGTAAAAACTATGTAATGCAGTAGTTTAATTAGTTTAATGCCAGTCAGCGTCACCTGGCGTGGCCTTGCTAGTCTAATTATCGCTAATAAGGGCGCGCTTATTCATTTTTACCGTGTACTCTACGCTGTTTGACAAACACAACTGAGTTACGGACGAACACATGCCTGCAGCATGCATGTACACGCCGTGACCTTTCTCTATTGTGATTTGTTTCATTTATGTTTTAGCGCGCGTAAGCCACAGATGTTTGCTTTTCGTGATCGTAGTCTGGCTTTTTCCTCTATTCCTGTCCGTTAGATTTCTGCTGGTGAAGATGCAGGTGAAGTGAGGTGACTTCGTGCACAGGCCGTCTGCCTTTAGACAGCGGACTTCAGAATCCTAGCAAAACGCAACCCTGATCTCTACGACGGCAAAAAGGTACGCCTCCTGATCTTGTACAATAATGGGACGCGTGGCTACGTTTTTCTTTCTTTCCATATTTGTCCCTGTGATTTGCCCTCGTAATCATTCTCTCGCGTATGAGGTCTATAGGATAAGGTTTACAGTTTCTCCTCAGCATACCATGTAGTGGAGCAGCTGGTAGTAGTAGCTCATACTAAGACGATATTTTGCTCTAGAAATTGCCACGGCACACAAACATGCAAATATCCTTAAAATCTGATGAGAACTCTCCAAAAGGACTGAAGATCTCTAGACCTAGGGATAAATCCCTAGGGTTGGTTGGTCTGTGGGTAGAGTGCATGGCATAGTCGATCTTCCACATGTGTGATCACTGCAATCTTTCATTGATGAGCTTTGTGCAGCATTTGTAAGGCAGTGAACGGCTTGCAGAAGTATGGTAGCGTGGTATCTTGCCTCGAAAATGCCGCATGCCATGTTTATATGCTGAAGCTATGCAGTTTGGTATAACAAAACATTGTAGTACTGCTAACACTTCAAATCCCACATTTTTTTCAACCAAAAAAATTGAATTGTGCACGATTTTCTCAATTTGCTTATTGTGTCAAATTTTTCTTCATAAGACATCAGTTCAAAAAATATATTGCATATGTTTTCTTTTTACTAAAATGATGAACGGGGCTAGTTAGTGCAAGTTTGTGATTGTGTTGCACAGAGTTTTAACACTGAGAAATTGAAAGAACTCGAGTTGGTAGGACAAAGCACAATCCGTCTTTTGGCTTTGTTCTTATATCTCACGTTCTTTCATTCTTTCAGTGTTAAAACTCAGTGCAACAGTATGGTGAGTTAGCTGTTATGTTCGTGCAAAAAAAGGAAAAGAAAGAAAGATGAAAAAGAAAATGGATTGGTGGGAAAGAAAGGGAAGGAAGGTTTATTTTGAAAAGGACACTTTTCCTCACTGCTTGCGTAATTTACAAATAATTTTGTCAAAACCCTTAAAAATAAAATGAGTGCCCAAATTAAGCTACACTGCCAGTAGTTGATGAGCATGGCTAATTTCTTGCAAGCAAGGTAATCTCTGCATCGTGGATAACCAGTATGCATGATTGGCCGTATTCGGTACAAGGCACTTGGATGTGTGCACCTGAAGCTTAGGAGTCAAAATGGAAATTTGCAAGGAATTCTAAATGCTACCAAATAGCAGTGTTGTATATCTTCATATTGTATAGATTGTGAACTTTTTGGGGTTTGGAAGGAGTCCAGAGGTTTGACTTGAATGGTGCAGGTATGACGTGCTGTTACCTTCGCACCTTTGTGCTACATGAGTGCGTGTAACTGTCACTTATGCTGTTTCTGTGCATATCTTGAGTACATTTCTGCAAACTAAGGGAGTGCGAATTAATATCCAACGTTTCGAATATGAGTTAAGTAGTCTTTGCTATTTTTGTTCATTATTTGTGGACAAAGCGCCTCAAATCAGAAAAAATTATTGCATGCAAGTAATGAAAGCTTAAGACATGTGCTTTGCTGGATGTGGCACAAATAATTTTTGCCACATTCTTACTTCATTTGTGAAATAACACATGCACTACCTTGAGTTAAACTAATCGAACAGGTAATTTTAAGTCTGTCATTAGTACCCTGTCTATAGAAATTGATCAGTTTGATCGGCAGTTTTTCTGCATGTTATACATTCCTGTTTGAATTTTTCTACTAGCAATGTCATGCGCCCTCTGAAATCACACCTGAACTTTAGCTATTTGTAAGGTTTTAGAATTTCTATGCATATTGGGGAACCTGGAAAAGTAAATCTTCAACTGGAGGTATCTTGGAGATTAGCCTCCGTTGCTGCTGACACTTCTTCAATAAAAACACTCAAAACTTGCGCTTTGTTCAGCTTTGCATGATAATTTTTAAATGACAGAAGCAGCTAGCACACAGAAGCTTCTCTCAGGTTGTCATTTTTCTGCTCAGATCTATAGGCTGTTTTTCACAATTTTTCAAACAACAGTAATGCTCATTAGCACATATTATTTTGATAACTGTGTTCGACTAATATCAAGTGCAACCCATGGTTTGCTTTTATCCGTCAGCGCTTTGACAGCATATTCAAAGATTATTACAAGCAATTTTTCCTGTTGTGTGGGGTTTTCACTCACACAATAGCACAGTCGATTTCAGACTGACCTTTGATCAAAGCTTGACTAGCTGTCTAAGCTCTTAATTTTGATCACCGCCTATTCAAGTGCCCTTATTCTTTACTGTACAATATTGTGTGACATTCCACATTACTGTACAACACTGTACAGGAATTGAACAAAGCATGAGAAGGCTCCAGTGCCAGTTGAACAGACACTGGTGCACCTTGCTTGCACAGAAAATCGGATAGAACGCAATAATCAAGTTTGAGGAGGCTTCTGCATGCTTCCTGACCTGACAACCATTGGCTAGCAAGCCCAAAGAATGCAGTAGAAAATGGACCAGGTGCCTGCTGCAATGAGTTAAAACAAATGCTCCTAGTACAAAAGGAACTTACCCATCTTCACATTTGTGAAGCTAGTGCCATCCCACATAGCACGGGCATCTTTGTGGCTAGTATTCATGCCAACAAATTTTCATAATAATATTTTTGTGGAATCTGACCTACAAAATTGAGAACTAGGAAGCAGGTGCATATTTTGTATATTTCAGATTTCTTTTGCTCTCTGTACTAAAAATGGCAAATTATTACTTCCATTCATGTTGCTTCAGGTGCTTCATTGAAGTTTCACATAAGAATTCTCTCAAAAGAGGGGTCAAGTGAAAAAGCTTTTAAGAAGTCTAAAAGACTTCTAAAAATTGTCGGAACAATAATTACTGCTATGTGCCCATTCAGAATACCAGTGATCAGGCTATAATTTTATGTATCACAGTGTATGTTGCGACTTCTACATCTCGAAATAAAATGTTAAAACATAAAAGCACTGATAATGAGCAAGTTTCTCACAGTAACAAAAGAGATGAGCTAACAAGCATGGGAAAATGCTACTATTGCAGCGAATTCTGCATTTTGCTGCACATTACTTATGTTGGCGAGACTGCATCCGGTGTGCTGATGTGTTCTGGCCAGTGATTGTGGCTGTCGTATCTGCTGGTTCATATGGTGTAGTGACTACGGGTTGGCCTTCATCTATAGCGGCTTGGGGCTTTCATTGCTTGACTGACTGACTTTTCTCGGTGCTGTAGTTCTATAGGTGATCAAGCTACGTGCAATATTTTATTTTCCAAAGTGTTTTTCTGGGGTAGCCTTTCTGCATCTCTGGGGTATTCTCGCCAGCTATTGCATAGTGCGAGAGATACCAATTACGCAATCAGGCAGTGGCCGCCAGGTATTCCCTCTCGGTCCCTACGTGGGAGACTCCCACTCTCCGCTGACGTGCGTCCTGCAGGACCTTTAATAAAGTTCGTCCAATCCAATCCAATTACCCTCAAGGTCCATATTCTTGTTCCATTCTATAGGAAGTAGGGTGACAGGTGGGGAAGCACATTGACTCTTCCATTAAAGGAATTGTACTGCAGAAGGACTTCACGCACCAAAAAAGGTGCAAATCACCAAGAAAAAGATGGGCGAAAGGAAAGGACTGAAGCAGTAATGAACGATTCATCAGATCAAGTTACTTTGAAAAATGTCGATAGATTCCCATAATCATCTGCCTGTTGGTAAAGGCTTCAATTATTATTTCTTTATGCGTCACAAGCACTGCTTCAGTTGAGCGATTCTTCTTGAAGCCATATTGAAAATTGGGAAAATTGTGCTGGTTGAAATAGGTGAGCAGCCTGAAATGATCATCATACCTTGCTGGTGTAGCAGCGCACTGACACGGACACAGAGAAGACATACAAGACGGCACTCAGCGAGTGTCGTCTTGTGTGTCAGGACCCTATACTCGCTGACAACATTTTGTGGCAATGAAGGGAAAGCTACGGGCACGTGCCTGCTGCACATGTGTTACCGCGCCAGGTAGTCCAGCAGCCTTTGACAGTGCTTTTAGTTGCTCGGAACAGACGCTGAATTGACGCAGCTTCCACGTGTGACAGTTTCGAGTTTCCTTGGGCGCGGAAGGGAAAAGTCACAAAATAAGTAAACCTTTACACTCAGTGGTGTGTTCTGTCCTATTTAATTGTTGCTAGTAAGGTGTTTATGTTTTGTCTTCCCCAGCCTAAACAAATGTTGATTAAAACGTGGGGCTCTTTTCAGAAGCGCTGTCACTTGTGCATGCTTTGCCTCGGTAGCTTTCTCTTCATTGCCACTGAAAGTTTTTCACAAGTATAGTCACTTTTATACTTCGTCCACTCGAAATCGCTTTTGTTTGTATGCAGTTTGACTGGCACTCACTTCTGTTCATGCTCATGTCCACAAACATTTCGCCTTGAGCTTCTTAAATGTATGTGCAGCGAGTAGAGGTCAGTGTACTCACGAGTTAGTGTGCTGGCCTATGACTCCAGGCGAATTTTAGCAGTTGGCGTCATAATGCGATTATGCTACCTGCAATACTCAGTATTTACTCCAGTTGCTTCCAAAGCTGTGATATATACAGTGCTTTGATTTGAAGTTCAAATCGAAAGGTTTTTGTTCATGGGCATGCATTCTCCTACAAAAGGAGCATTAAGTGCCCTTTTTGAGTTCGCACTACTGTGTTGTCATTTCTTTTGTTCCTAGAGTGCTTGAGGCCCCACATACTGGCTGCCTGACTCTCACTTGCATCACCTGATGTTTTACCTGCATAGCACACATGTGGTGGAGAAACTCTCGTTATGCATTGGTACAAGAGATGGCCCGAGTGTTCCGATGCTAGCACCACCTGACTGGGCATGAATACTTGGATGCAAGGACCAGCTTTCTCCTCTTTGGCCTTGCGAAGACGTCACTCACATGCTTGTTAGTGTGTCCCGAGGGACCAACCTGTGAAGGGCTTCCAATCGTTCAAATGCTCCTCCTCCTTTTGCACTAGTGCACCCACAAGCGATGGTTCACATAATGGGCAAACAAACCATGTACAGTATCCTTTCTATTCTTCATAACATATTCATTTCCCCATATTGTTTGGGCAGCTGGCATTAAAATATAAAAGGCCCAATAAATGCCCTTTTTGTGTTTGCACCACTTTATGTACTGTCTTTTGTTTCATAGAGAATGTGATACCCACTGTATGCATTATTCTTGTGCATCACTAAAACTGATGGGCAGGTAGACACAAATTCTGGACTTCAACTATTGGTGAGGTATTCCCGAGCAATCACTTTTGGTGATAGTTTAACTTTCATGAGACTATGCACTGGATGCATGCACATATATGGCCAATAGCGCTGTGCCAAGCTTGCTATCTTCACACAGTGCCAAGAGGGCTGTTGGCTGCATACTTCGATGTGTCCAGTGGTGATGCTTGCAAAATCATGCGAAAGCGAAACCATCTCTGAAAGTGGTCACACGAGAATACTGCCCCTGATTTTTTTTCAACAAATAGCACAGTCGTTAAGTACAAAAAAATGGAACAATTTCCGAGACTTCGATTATCTGGCTCGCGGTAATTGTCAGCATTGCAATCAGTGAGAAAAGAGCTCTTGTATCTAAGGAAAGTCGCACCTGGTGCACATGCAGCAGTATGGTTTACTTAAATGTTTTTTGTGTGCTTGAACTTTTTTTTTCTTGCAGTTGAATCAGTAGTTGAAGTTTAGTGTTTGTGTGTGCTCATTTTTCTGTACCTACCACACTCGTCTTGCTTACGCTAGAATAATGCGTGCAAACTAGAACTAGTCCAGCTTGCTGTGCCTATGGTATTCTCTTGTTTCAATAATTTGGGCTTTGCTCTAGACTTTCTTGTGTTAACACTTTGTATGACATTGACAAATGCAGAGTCCTAAGACATGGATGGGCTGGGGGGCTCATCCCAGCGGCACCGGGCCCAGGACCGGGAAATAGAACAGCGCTATGCCAACCTGCTCACGCCCATCCGAGACCTGACCAAGAACTTCGAGGTCGATATCGCTGCATACCTGGACCAGTACCTCGGGGAGGTGGGTGTTAGCTGCGCCAGAGCAATGCATGTAGTTTACCTGCTTTCCTTCAGCATCACACAACTTTGTTTTTCTTTCAGAAGCCTTTCAGAGTTTTCTTTATAGCTTGATGCTACTGTCGGATAGATGACAATCCTTTTCATGAATCTTCCTCCACCTTGCAGATTTCTGCAGAACTGTTTTTTTTATTCAATCTCCCTCTGCTGTGGCTTGTTAATTGTTCCTTGCTCTGTGATGTGCTTGCCTTCTGGTTAGCCCAGATGGCAGAGCAACTGCTACGGAGAGGCGTTGGTCCTGGGTTATATCCCTGGACCAGGACGAATTGAATATTCAACTATGAAGCAAAACCTCTGTTTCCTTTGTAGGTTCATACTGCTATTAGGTATGATAATTTTTCCCTTTCCCTCCATGTTGTAAACTTCCATCAAATTGATGTGTTATATTCAACTTACAACAGCTGTTTTTTATTTTTATTTCTTATTACTTTATTATCATTTGTTAAGTGCTCCCAGGCAAAGGGAATGGGTGCTCACAGCGCCGTTGTCTGAGAGCTCTCCACTTGTGGCTTCTATTATATATAGTGAATTGGAGCAAACTTCAGCTATTTTTCAGCTAATTAGCTTAAGCAAACTTAAGCTAATTCACATATATGTTTTATACTCCTGAATGAAATAGTGATCAATACTCAGATTTTTTTATCATATAAGCACAAACTATTAGTCTAGAAACATTTTAGTGACACCTTTAGCATGGCTATAAATGCTTATTTCAATGTTGTTGCCAGTATTAAATTTTCAGGGCCTACAATGCCTTTTTCTATGTTTTGTCCTAATCTCATCCTTTTTATAATGTTATAACCTGCTGGGCAATTTGGCTGAAGGTAGTTGATTATTGACATGAACAGGTCACTTGTGTAAACAGTGCTATCAACAGCTTTGCAGCAGGCTAGAGCATTGCTGTGACAAGGACTCAAGCTGCTTTATGCAACAATACACTTAAAGGTGAAAGGAGCCTCTTCAGAAGCTTTCGTTGTTGAGGACATATCCGGGTTCCTTGGCGTTGAAATTTTCCTTGCTTCTTCTAAAGCCAGGTATTTAATCTATGAACCATTGAAGCATCCTGGTGGTACTAAACTACTTTAGAACAAGGATCTAAAAACATTGCCAAGCTTCTTACTTAGCCAAATTTGTAGTTTGGAAACTGTTTTTTGACGCTTAGCCAGATTAGTAGCAGACTAAGTTTTCCACCTGGCGGCTGGTGTTGTCCAGATGCATGAAGAGGTATCACGGTGTGGTTACTTGAGCTGACAGCCATAAGCACCAGCATGGGCCCCGTGACTGCCTCCAAATTACTTTTTATATGCTTCACTGCATGACAAATATGCTTCAACACAATAGTTTGTACGCTTCGCTGCATAACACAACTGTACTGCGGCGAAGCTTACTTAGAGAACAGACATTAGCTATTTTGGGGTATTTGAAGATTTCAGATAGTAAAGGTGTCTTTTGAATCGAATCGAATACTAACCGATTCGAATCGAATATTCACAACTTTGAATATTTTCACACCACTTTTGTAGAGAGGCTTTGTGAGTAAAAATACCTGTCTGGACTATCGCAGTAGAATATTAATGCATACTTGCTTATGACCAGGGTTAGGACTTTCAGGCTGACTTCAACCAAGTAAGCAAGTTTATTAGCCTGACGTTTCGGAGCCTGTTCGGCCCCGAAAATCCGAAAGTCATTCTGAAAGTCCTAATCAATTTCTCAACCAGACAGGTAATTCTGTCGAAATGTTCAGCTTTATGACCAGCGTGTTTGCTGAAATCCGTACTTTATTTGTCAGATGGGATCTCATGTACTGGTTGATTGTGTATGCTGTAGTGGCACATTGTGGGCTTGCTGCTTGTCAAAAGCCGTGTTTGCATCTCATGTGCAAACTAAATATGCTGTCTTGGATCACATTCTAGTGAACATTGGACTACAGTAGAACCTCGATCATACGTTTTGGAATAAAGCATGAGAAAAAAAAACAGACTAATCTGGAAAACGTGCTATCCGAAGTCACTATAGGATTTCGCAGACTTATCTATAGTTCACATCTGTGTAATGCAACATTTGATGCTTTCAGTTGACAGATAGGTTACGAAAGGAGATGCTGTGGTATTCGTATGAGGTTACAAATGTTCTCTAACTGTGCATTTGGGTGTTTTGGGTATGTTTCCCTTGATGGAAGGAAGTCGGATAGGTCTCATTAGTGTTCAGAAACATTATGAAGCCAAGCCTGATTGCATGTCAAAAGGCAGAATGCAAGTTGTCGTAACTGTCAGGGGTATATAGCTTAGCTAGGCATGTTTGGTGCTTTTAAACGGAAGAGGGAGGCAATCTGCACTGTCCACCTTTTTATTTATTTGTTTATTTTTTATTGCGATAGCAATTATGTGGACACTCCAGGCGAATTTCTTCTGTTGTTGCTGTTGCTGTGAGGTTCCGTATGAGTGAAAGCGTGTGAGGGTGAGCCGGCGAACATAGTTCAATCTTGCGTGCGCGAGTGAGGAATGTGGCCCGGATTCAAGCCCTCTCCTGTGGAGCACGAGGAGGGGGGTGAGGCGAAGGAGGAGGGGCGTTCTTTTCCGGCGGCTGCTACAATGCCTCGTCCTCCTCTCCCGCCACTTCGTACGGAGTGGAGACAACCGCGATGTCTACTACGGCGTTGGCCACTTGAATTGTGGACGCCGTAGTAGGTGCTTTGCAGACACCCTAGGGATGTGTTCCTGGTGCTCATGTGTCTTTAAAGCAATCTGCGATGTGCCTAAAGTGGGCGCCCGTGCGGGCCTCATCTTCAAAGCGATCAGCGATGTTTGCAGAGTGCGCGTAGTAAGGGTAGCTTCGTGTGCGCTGTGCTTTTGGCGCTTCGTTCACGCTGAAGCAAGACATGCATGAAGGTCAATTTGCTTGCTGCTGCCACGATTCCTCACTCCAGAGATTTCACAGCGAGTGTCCGTGCACAATGAGCGAGATGTGTTCATGTTTACCTGAGCGCGTGTGACACCGTGCTGGTTAATTTAGTTAAAACACGTTGACGGGCTAGTTGGTTTGAATCCATGATAGAATGTGTAAGAGTGACTGAACAATAACCTAGAAAGAAGCAGACACACAAAGACAGCGCTGTCTCTCTGTGTGTTTCGTTCTATGTCCTCGTTGAGTCACGCTTACACATTCTATCATTGTTAATTTAGTTGGTAAGCGAGTGTTTACAAGTTTATACGGCCCGTAAAACTACTATCCTTACTTCGTACAGCTATCTGCTAATTTGCTATTGCAATCGGTGCTTTGCCTTTCAGGTAGTACTGCGAATTATTTTTTCTTTTTATGTATATATGGCAATTTCATGATAGTCACACTTTTTCTTTTTTTTCAGTTGTCACAAACTCCAATCACCTACCAGGAAGGCGAGTCCAGTGTAAATTTCACCCAGGCAGCCTTTCTGATCCAAGGAAGTGCCTTTGTCTATGGCAAAAAGGTGATATGATAGATTTTAAAATATTTTTTTGACATTGTGCAGTGATATCTAGGAACTCATTATGGCATATTGCTTACAGTATATTGTTGTTCAACAGAATGACTGGTCCGGTGGTATATGCAGATCAGAAATGCATTCTTTGTTGCTAACAAAGCCACAGCTGTAAAATTGGAGGTAACAAGTTTTTCAGGTCCTTTGCAAGACTGCCATTCCTTTTTATCACTTCCGTATGTTTCTCTTTATGTAGGTTGTGGTTGCAAAGTACTTCTTTTTTCTCCTGTACAATTTGTCACATGGTAATGTTAAGTAATGCTTGACAATGTGTAGAATGAAATGCATAGTGAACAACCCCTAGGTTACCGTATTTACACGATTGTAAGTCAACCACTTTTTTTAAATTTGAAAATCTGAAGTGGGGGGGGGGGGGGTCGACTTACAATTGAAACCATAGCATGGCATCGTTAAAAAAGCGAGACTAACGGGAGCTACAACGTAGTTACAATTTTGTGTTTGCTCTATGGTCCTACCCGTAGCTTTTCGCTGTACCGCTTGTTTGTTCGCTTATCGGAAGGGTTTTTCAACATTTTTGAGTGTTTTACAGGGCATACAACGCTCATGGGGGGATGTCGATAGTTGATGGAAGCGCCGCTGTTCCATTCACGGCGGCACCCTCAGAATGGCGGTGCTTGCGGGCAGTATTAGTAGTTCATGGAAGAGCAGACACCGCTCGCGGGTTTCTCTTTCCCTGTTGCGCTTAGCTTTCTCTATAGTTTGACGAAAGGCATTGGTTTGACGCGTTCCACTTGACTGCTGGATACGTGCTACTTCTATGCTTCCTCAGTCGTCATGAGTGCTCCAGGCTCACTAATCATTCGGCACTCATTCGCAGCAGCGTTCAAGAGGGCTGCCATCCTTTGCGGTGAAGAAACAAATCACTGTGCAGTGGGCTGCAAGTTCGATGTTTCTGAACGGGTCGGGTGAGAGTGGCGACTGCAGCGAAGCGAAATTTTCACCTGTGACGGCAAGTGAGGAATTTTCCATGTGCCGAAGTCTGGACGCTTTTTGGAACTGTAGGCTAAGCTTGCGGCGCACGTCGATGATATGCGTGATCGGTCCCTGCCACTGAAATGCGACATGGTCATGAAACAAGCCCGGATCTTCGCCTTTTAAGGACCTGCTTCGTCATGAGTACGAGTGGCTGGCGGTAAAAGACCGCGAAATTATGAAGTTCCACAAGATGTCGGGGTGCGGTCGTTTGCCAAATGTGAAATTTCGCAGGACGACGACGCGCTGTGGGACCGTAGCAATGATGACGATGGCAGCACTAGTGAAGACAAGTAGTCCAGTGACCATGTCAGCTACTAATAAATTTTCTTTATCGAATGCGCCCTCGGGTATGCTCTTATTTTTTATTTCCTGTCACGCGATAAGGGGGGATCGACTTACATTCGAGTCGACTTAAAATTGTGTAAATACGGTAGATATTGCTTGAATATTTTTGTCTTGAGCTGCCCAGGCACAGTCTTGCTGGTAAAAGATATTGTATTGAGAGTACTTTTATGGCTGAAGTGCTGCAGTGAACCAGGTAATAAAGAATTTTCTGGAATTAGGAAGTGTATTTTTTTTTCTTTACTGATTCCAGTTTGTGGAATCAGTAAAATCTTGAATACTGCTGTGCAAGTGGTAGAATAAAGCAGAAAGATAGAAAAAAAGCTCATGGCTGCTATAATGTGCTTCCTTAGTACCTTCTTTATGAAAATGTCCCTGCACTGTCTAATGTTGTGAACGTCAAATTATATCAGTATGCTGATGACACTGTCCTTGTTTCACACGCTCGAAGTTACACTGACGCCATCTCTTCTTTACAAATGGCAACAACAAAAGTGATGGACTGGTTTCAGAATAATGTAGTCCATATCAATGAGTCCAAAACTCAACTAATCTGTTTCCACAACCCTGTCAAGCAAGTTACCCTATCGTCCCCATTATATTTGCACACATCACATTGCAATCACTGTTCGTGTGCCCCAGTGCAATACGCTTGTTCAATTAAATACCTTGGCGTGTTTTTTGACAGTGATTTATCCTGGAACTCTCATTTCGCATATATTTGTCAAAAACTTCGCGCAGTGTCTTGTGTTTTGTATAATATAAAATTTTACATGCCATTGTCTGTCCGAAAGCTTGTAGCACATGCCTTATGCTATAGTGTGATCCGGTACGGGATATCTACATATGGTCATGGCGCTCAACATTTGGTCCAGACCAAAGAATCCTTACGTTACACCCCGCTGTAAGACGAGATATGGTCGAAGACTCCGTAACTATTATGTCCCAGCAATGTTTAATTTACTCCCTCAAAGCATACAAGATGTGAAAACGAAATATGGTCTTAGAAAGGCTCTTAGACACTTTAATGCGTGATGGGAAGCCTGTCATTTGTGTTTTTTTTTTTTCTCACTGTTTTCTAATGTGTTTCTGATGGCTCTGTCGCTGTCTGCCAGGCACTGCCGTTCAAGCCCACTGTGGCTTTGGCAGGCCCGATTTCTTCCACTGTAATGATTCTCAAGTCATCAATAAAGTATTATTATTATTATTATTAAAAGGGGTGAGGGAGCAATTGCCCCTTCCGGCCCTCTCTATGTCTACTGAAAGCGGCATAGCTTTGCTTCATAGCAGCTGGTCTTCTGTAAGACTTTCAGATGACTAGGAAAGGTAATTTTGGAACTGTCATCTGCATTGAAAGGCATAAAATAGTGAGCACAAATTTTCTTACCCCTTCATTATGATAGAAGCGCTATTGAATAGGTGGTATTGGTTAGGCACTGGCAAGTTTGCAACTAGCAAGCATGAAGCTAATATGAGACATGAAGGCACCTTGTGAGGGGAGTTGGGTGTTGAGGAGGCTACTAGGAGGTTCAGCCCCTTGTGGTGGCCTGCGCCGTGACAGTAAACCTAAAGTGTGAAAAAGAAAAGAACAATACTGCATCCCTATGTTCACTGTTGCAGGCTAATTGGCATCAGTGTTGTAAGCTGGGTGAAATGCGACTGCAGATTTGATTCTTTCGGCTAATTCATTTTCTTTTAGGCTGTGTGATCAACTCTTGTCAGTTTGTACTTTCTGTAGTGTGGCTTGTTTCACTTCTTGATATTTTTCCTTCACAGGTGGAATATCTCCATTCCCTTGTACAAAAGATGGCGGGAGAAATAGTTCATAACAGGTAACTTTTTTTTTCTTTCCCCGCACATTGCATGCTTCTGCTTGACTACTGTATTGGCCTGAATTGATCTCGGTGCTCCTTGTACTACTTTATTTAATGCTGCTTCTTATGTGATTGCCTTGCTTCTCTGAACGACGCTATTTTATTTGCTACAGGGACGTGATAACAGCAGTTCACTCGGATTTCACTGTCGCCCAACCGCTTATGAGTTGTAGCTCGGGCACGCTCCTTTGGTGAAATGGTGTCGCTCACATTGAGCATCCATTCGCCACTTTTTACGGCACATTATATTTTACATTGGGGGTTCTCTTTTCCTAGGGTTTTACCAAAGCTTGCACAATATAAGAAAAGTAACATCACACTGCACTTCCTTATCTGGATGTTAGTGTTTCAAAAGTAAATTTTCGCTTAATGAAACGTATGTTCCTGCTTAAAAAAAAAAAAAAATCTGTAAGCCATGGCGTGCCAACATCAGTCAGATGCTCGATGCTTATTGATTTCATTTGTGAGTTTCAGCATATCAGTGTAACACAGAGGGCTATGAAAGATGCTGTAGTTCAAGGCTTTGGACTAAACAATGTCCTCGCAAAATATGCAGGTGAGTAAAGAGGCCGAAAAAGAATGCGTAAGTCATTTGCCCTGCTGTTCTCCTGGGTCCTGCAGACGTTCTTCCACTAGCATGTTTACTCTGAATCAGAACAAATTAACACCACTTTTTACTGTTAGAAGGGTCCTGACTGTTCTTGGCATTCCATGGCTTATTGCTTCTTTGTAGCAAAAATGTAGCCTTTGTTCTACGAGACAGTTCAAATGGTCAGTTTAGTCAACAGTCTTTATTTTCCAATTTATATTTTTGTTGCAATCTTTGGACCTTCTTTTACCTCATGGTGAAATATAACAAATTATGTGGTAGAAATCGAGAAAACAGCACACTCCTTGTGTGCAGTCATCAAAACCTGCGAGAAAATCCAGCTTTGGTAGGTGCCATCTCACCGCGGATCGCGTGGGTTTTCGTTGACGCAGTGCCGCCATCTTGGTATTGCTTTAAATAAGAGTGATGGGAGCTTAAGATAGCTGTAGCGCCGTATTTCTGCACTAGAAAATAAAAGCAAGAAAAGTGATCGCAAAGAGGGAATGCTAGTGTCGCGATTTGTTACTGCAGTCACATGGCGCACACGGGGTGCTCCTGTTGGCTGACATAGATTTGAGTCACTGGTGCACTTGTTTCGTGCATACTTTGGCAGCGGGTAAATGCATAGGGGGTGCAGGTGGTGCGATGCTGTGGCTGCCGACAGAGAGGGTCGGTTGCTTGCCCGGCGCGGCGTGCTTTGCTCGGCGTGAAAGGCACTGAGCGCCGCCGTGCGTGCAGACTCGGGAGCTTATCGGCGTGCTCCAAGTGCTCCAGTTTGAAATGCATGCGTTTGTGTCGGGACTGGGAGAAATTTCGAATAAAGGGATAATCCGAGTAAAATGGCTTCGTTATCATGAGGGTTTACCATGGTTAAGATTGCAGCTGGTCAATTTCGATAAAAGTGATCTGGCAACACTGAGCTCAAACTGGCGTGCGAATGTGAACATGCTTAACGTCTTGAGCGTATGAGCCGTTGTAGGCATGGGCACACCTGTAAGAGCTAACCTGGATGTGTCAGCAAGCTTAATATTAGGTAGATAAGTGTTGCTGAACTTTGTAGTGTTCTGTGATCATTTGGTTTTCTCAGTTTTGTTGCACGCATTTCTGTTGCTATCCTGTCTCACTTACCAGCTGCTGTTTTGTTGCCAAATTTGCCTATTACTAATGCTTATGTGAGATTGTGCGGGCTTTCCTCGTATCTTACTGTCTTTTCTCTTTTCTTTCCTTGCCTGCTTTTTCTTCTCCACGCAGATCATCGAAGTTTTGTGAAAACAGTATGCAGTAGGTTCGCAAGGCATTCTCTTTTTTTTCTATTCGCGTCTTCTTAAAACCACAACTTTTGTGCAGTGTGTGTTACCGGGTTTGAAATGAAAGTAAAGTGACCTTGGCTTATCTGTACTTTTTTCTTTATTTTTTTACGTATTTGAAGTTTCTGGGGAAAAGAAAGAACACTAGTATCCCTTTCAAAAAACATGCAGGCACCAGAGAAACTTGTTTCACTGAAGTTTTGGCCAAACAGACAAGCTCTGAACCTACTGGAGGCTTAACAGAAGCTTCAGAACGGCTCTGTTCATCAGGGACTTTAGCTCAAATGAGGCGGTGGAACAAATGTTGGGCATGGGTAATACTAAAAATTCTTACACCCCAATCTGATGGGCAAATTTAGTGTTATACTGAGAAAGTGCTCTTTGTTACAGAAAGTTTCTCTGTGACGGCGTGGTGCTAGACAGGAAAGAAAAGTCATTTTAAATTGGTGTGAGCAATGCTCGGTGAATCAGTTGGCATGCTATATTTATTTAGATATTTATTTGTATATTTCAGAGTGAAACCTCTGTTATACGACTTCCTTGAGACCAAGCAAGAATGTCATATAATCCGGGCAACATATAATATGGCCAACAAAAGTTATGTCTTAAAACAGAACTTTGCGTGGCAAAGTTGCGAGGAGGTTCAATTTAAACTATAGGCTAATGCTTTACAGGACTCTGAAACCAAGCCAACAAAAAAGTAAATGTGATAAGAATGCTGCAGTGCAGCTGCCAGTCATGCTGTATTGGAGGAATTTAGCATACCGTGTACTGCGGTATGCATCCACCAACATGCTAAAATGCTTTTTTTTTTATCTACTTACTTTAAAAAAATTGATCTTATAGGCTTTCTTTGAACGATGCAGGAAGAGCTTTCTTTTTTAGTGCAGCAGCGTTTGAAAGGAGGTCACCAATGGCATTGCCTGCTCAGATGAGCCTCTAAATTTTGTCGTTGCTGTGTAGCACATCTGCGAACCTAGGCACAGACATGGCAGCATCTGTGGTGTCGTCATTGTCTCAGGTGGCAGGGTCTTTGCATGAGGCAATTCTTCCTTGCATGTCCCGTTTCCTATGACGACCCACACTAAACCGTGAACCCAATGACAGACGCAGGTCAAGTTTTGTGTGCTTTCGTCTAGACAGGATTTTCTGAGCTGCATGCATAAACATGCATATCTGATACAATCTGCGTGCCTTCCAGTGGTTAATCAGTTTGATCTTCACCCGGGCTTCCACGCTTTCCATACGTTTTCACGAGAATCGACACTGGACACTTCGAAATACTGTCAAACCTCGATATAAGAATCTTTGATTTAAAGAAATTCAAGGTTCTAAAATAGGTTCTATAATAAAGTGCCGAACAGTTTGATAGGTAGACTTGAGAGGTTCACCTATCGAAACGTTGGACAGCCTTTCTGATTCACTTTCTCTTTATTTATGTAACTTCTATCCCACAGTGTGCTATTCCATCTGTCAGCCGCCTTCCTAAGCGTGTATGTACTTAGGCACTTGCAAAATGTGAGAGCCACTTGGATTCTTTTTTTTAGGCATTATGACTTAGCAGTGCGACAGGCAGCAGCAAATGCAGAGATGTCCTGGCCCTGGTTGTTCAGTGGAACTCTGCTGATACTGCAGTATCTAAAATCTTGAGGTCATGCTGATGCAAAACCTCGGATCTGCACACCGTTGAGTACGTTTTGAATGACAAAAACAAGGTAGGGGAGGGCAGTGAGGGCACGGTACAGGCAGAATTTGGCGATGTCTTCGTAGACAATGTAGTCAACACAATTTTGTGGATAAGATTCATGAAGAGAGGCCCTTTAAACCGCACAAACAGTCCAAGCCTTTTGTAAAGCCTGTTGCACAGAGTTATCTTAGAGGGCGTCATTGTAATTTGCATGCTCTCCATCTTTGCTGCTTTTAACCGCGTGTCTTCGTGAAGCTGAAGATTTTTTTGTGCGTTGCTTATTCCAATCAGCCATGCAAGAACAGGCACTTAAACTAATGGCCAGCTACCCTGAGGATAATAAGATTAAGTACTGAATAATGTAATCTTGCACTTAGCTGTGCTGGCTTAATAAACCTGCTTGATTGCATGCATTATTTACGATTTTTTTTGTTCTCTCATAACTAGCCGTATTTACTCGATTCTAACGCGCCCTCGATTGTAACGTACACCCACTTTCCGTGACCAAAAAATAAAAAAATGAAAACCTCGATTGTAACCGCACCGATTTTCCATGACCAAAAAAAAAGAAAAGTGCAATACCGCATACCTCGTGCTTTCATGTAAAAATACTATTTTCTCTCATTTGGAAAAAACAGTGTCCCAATACACTAAAGTTGCAATGAATAAAAACACAAATGGAAGTGGTGTACCTTGCTGCCAAGATTTTCATTGCGCCGGTACGAGTCGTGTGGGGCAATAGATATCACTCGTCATTGCTATCAGACAGCTCCTTATCACTATCAACAGACCAAAGCATTTCATCCTCGGTGCCGTCCATGGCATTCGAAATCCTGCACTTTTTAAAGGCCTTGTTGACCATGGCAGACGGGTTTGTGCACCATGCATCTTTCACCCATCCAGCAAAGTCCTGCAGTGAGGCGCGCTTAATTTTATTGGCGGGCGTGAATTCGTGGCAGCCACTGACAAGCCATTCGGTGTAGAGCGCCCGAATTCTATCTTTCACTGGTTTGTTCAAACAAACATCGAGCAGCTGGAGCTGCGGTGTCATGCCGCAGGGTATCACGACAAGGTTGGTGTTGCATGCAGCCAGCTTGTCCTTGATGTCAAGGTAGTAGTGCCTGAATGCGTTGAGCACAAGCATTCCATGCAGACCCAAACTGCCTCCGGGTCTCTTTCGCCAAACGTTATCAATCCAGTCAGCGATCAAGTCTGTGGTCACCCAACCCTTTTCATTGGTGCACAGTCACGCCACTCGGAAACACGATTCCATTCGGGAGCATGTTCCGTCTGAAGATAAGATACGGGGGCAGCTTGTGCCCATCCGCAGTGCAACAAAACATTGCGGCGACTAGTTTTTTTCGTGGCCCGAAGACAAAACGCGCACTTGCTTCACCCCTTTCTTTTCAACGGTTGTGGTGGCAGGCATGTCAAAGTAGAATGGTGTCTGATTGGCATTTCCATTCTGTCCGAAGTGGTAGCCGTTTCTGTGGCGCAACTTCAAAACGTGCTGCTGAAAACTGTGCAATTTTTCTTCATGTTCTTTGGGCAATTTTTGGCATATCCCTGTCCGCCTTTGAAGAGAGAAGCCTTTTCATAAAATTTGATCGCCAGCACCTGCTCGCTTTGAAGTCACTCTGTATTAGCCCTTTCTGTAGAGCTAACTGCATCGCCCATACTTTGAGCAGATTGGTCGTCGCAGGCCGCTGTGTGGCTCGCTGCTTTTGCATGTATTCCTCGAGCAGCTCTTCTATTTCGGCGGAGCGGCCCTGCTTCGGTCTACTGAAATCCTTCCTTGCTGCTTTGCTGGCGAAAATATTCTCCTTCTGTTTGCGCAAGTCCCGCATGCAAGCTTCAGGTACTCCGAACGCTCGTGGTGTGGCCCGATTTCCGTCTGTCTTGGCGTGCATGATGATTTTTTTTTTAAATGCGGCATCATGGTAGACTCAGCGCGTCTTCGCAGTCAGCACGTCTTCGCAGTCAGTGCTTCCATGCTGATTGAATAAATGCAGAAAACGGGAAGACAGGTGGTAGACTAGGTTACACGTACAACATGGAGGTATGCACATGGAGCAAGCTATGGCAGCTAGGCTAGGAGCGTGTACGAGGTGGCCACTTCTCGAATGCCGATGGCGATATGGTAATGCATATTTAGGGGTGTACTCGATTCTAACGCGCATGCAAATTTTGTACCCGTTTTATCGAAAAAAAGGTGCGTGTTATTAGATTCGAGTAAATATGGTATCTGAAAAATCCAGCTGGGAAAGGTAATATAGTGCAATTATCAGAATCTTTAGCTCTTGAATTGTGTTTCTACAACGCCGAAGCAATGAAAGTCCAATTTTCGTCCTCTTTGTTGGGTGTGTACACTAGTGTACCACAACTACAGTTAAGCTCCCAATCTAGCAGCTTTTATTTGTTTTACGAAAAATCGGCATTGGTGCCCTGTATCATGAAGATGCCTGAGTGGTGATTCTCAGCCATGAGAAAATAATCATATTGATATCAGTAGGTTGTGTAGGATCAAGTGTACTGAAGGCAAACAAGAACATATGTTGTAACAGTATAGACTGTTAGGTTAGGCTTTATGCTTTGCTTTATGCCTTGCTTTATTCCAGTTATCTTCTGAAAAAATAAGGCATGTTTTTGGTAACATTCTGTGGCTCCTTTACCGATACTTTTGGGTAGCATATCTGTTCATTGTGCTGATTGCTTTGTGCACCACTCGTTGCAGCCTAAAAGGCGACACACAGGAGAATGCCAAAGAAGGCGGCGGCTCATCAGCGCGGCGGAAAAAGGATGACACGGTGAGCTACAGGGCATGGACATTTGGGCAATGAATTCACTGTGCATGGCAGGCACACTGGGCTCAGGCAAATATAATGCCGGTCTTCTTTGAGAAATTTTCAGCAATAATGTGTACCTTGCTTTGTGTTCACTCGGTATCACCCTCAGGCGTTTATTTTCTACTACGGTAGAATCTAGTTAACTTGGCACTCCAAGTAGGCACCAGAAATTTATTCGAAAACAGAGTTCGAACTAAAGAGAGCCCCTTTAAATATAGCGCCCGATCAATTGTGTGGTACCGCATGCAAAAGCAAAACTGTCACTGGGCTCGCATTGAAAAAGTCTTTCCTCCATCAGTATGTGACATGTGCCGAAATAAGCCTAGGTTTCATATTAAGTCCAAGTACGACAGGATTGTGCCTCACGCTCCATTTGCTGCGGGTGCGAGGGTGGGCAGAGAACGATGGCTTGACGCGCGCCTTACTTCCATGTGTCAAATGCTGGAGACGACGTGATCAAGCATGTACTGGGAGATGTGCGTAGGCAATGTGGTCAAGCGTGCGTGCGTGTGAAGGGGACAGAAACTTGACCAAGCATGCACTAGGAGGAGGGAGGGAAGGAGGGGGGGAGGCACATATGTAACGCTTAGTAACCTGATCAAGAGCGCATAAATAACTCCTTCCTGCTCCTTTCAAGGCAGATGGGAAAGGAGTGGCACGTTCTTCATGCTCTTTGTCTTGGCTCCTCGTGCCTCTTTCCTGCTCATTTTTATGGCACATGTCATTACGGTAGCTGGCGGCGCATCGTACCTTCGCCTTTGGCCTGGGTTTGTTCGAAAAGCAGTGCATGGGAGTGAGAAATCTTGTTCGAAATGACTGTTGCATAGTTCTTGGAGTTTGAATTCGATGGAGTTTTTCTCGATTCAGATTTACATAGGACTTTGCTGGGACCTAGAGAGCATTTCGAATTATCCGTCAATTCGAATGAGAAGATTTTGAATTATCGGGATTTCTTTGTAAAGGTATAAATTCGCATGCAAACAAGGCAAAAGCAACCAGAATGTGTTGCTGTGCTTTCTGGTTTACCTGCATTTGTGACAGTGGCTTAGAGGCTAACTCTAGCAAAATTTTGGACCGCGTAAGAAGCCTTGTTTTACATAGTGTGGATATGGAGCAGGCCCTTCATGCCGAATTTCACGTCTTAGTTATAAGTGGATGCATGATGAAAAATAAACAAAAACATTTTTGATACCGAAACTGAACAAAACGCCACCATTACAGCTTGTTACAAGTAAACCAGACTGTTGAGAATGACGCTGTCTCCTTGGCGTCACCTCCTATAATTATGCAGTGCCTGTGGCATGCTGGGACATGTTGAGACAGGTGGTATATTGGGACTTAGGTCATATCCGCTAATTACCAGGTGAATGTGTTGTGTGCTTATGTGCTAGTTAAGGGCTATTTATAAGAAAATTAGACAATTGCCAGCTTTGCAACTTTGCTAGGATTGCTTCTTTAGTATATAGTAGTCATTTGAAGTCAATATCTGATTTTTCTGACTCCCTAGAGGCTGCAAAAATGTCAGAAAAATCGGGCACAACAAATATATGAATGCATGCATTTTATTGCCCCTAGTGGCTCAAATCACCACAGGCAAATCCAAAATAGCACTGAATGCCTGCCAGTGAGCTTACTAGGTTTGCCGGGGCTCACACTGTGACCAGCGATGGTGCGTGCATGCGTGTATAATTAAGGCATAATGTTATGTGCCGTGACAGTTTCCTCTTTCCAATCTTGGTGTGTTTCATTGCAATCAATACATGCTTCTATTGCGGCAAAGCTGACTTTTGGGAATTGGAATTGTGTAACGTGCTATGCTTTCTACGCTTCGAAGCCATCAGCGTGGATTACAAAGGCCGAGCCAGCACCACTGCTGAGCAACGAATTCTTTCGATGAAGAGCATGGCACTGAATAGCTGGAAGCATGGTAGCGAATGTCAAAAGTAGCTAGGCCTAGCGCTTAATTACCATGGTGGTGGTTACGGCTTCTAGCTGATCGGCATGTGAGAATGCCGGTTCGAAGCTGCGAGATAATCAAGCGGCGTTGATGGCTTCGATTAATACCATTTCTTTACTGCAGCCACAGCAAGAAGTCCGGAAAACAGAACGCCAAAGGGCTTTTACATCTGAAAATTCAGACATTCTTGTATGTTGGCACTATGGGGTATGCCAAAGGAGCTGCCCACAGATTAGGATGTAATGACTGAACAGCTCACATGCGCCCATTTCATGAGCAGTTGTCTGTAGCTCTTGTTTTCTTGAACCTTTGCTTCTGATTCTCTATATGGCATCAAGGCAGAATGCATTTGTACTAATGTATAATTCTCGTATTCCTGAAATGTCAGAAAGTCAGCCTCGTCATTATACGTACTATAAACAGTCAGATGAATGAATTGTTGACGGAGAAGCTTCCACAGATGCTGCCTGCTGCTTTCCACTGCCTGTACGGTTGCTGCTGGATATCTGGATGTCCATTGTGGTTACTATGCTCCATTTCATACATAACAGGCAACTCTATGAAGGTTTGGGAAACATCGTGCTGCTTGCATTCGCAAATCAAGAGATTGTGCAACACATGTGAAAGAAAGCTACGGGCCTGTTGTAATTTGGTGCAACACGAAATGTCATACTTCTATGCTTGAAAATATGACATATTTGTGACATGGAAGGCATCGCAGATTGGAACCTATTTACCACCAAATGAGCACAGTGGCACATCCCTGCGACCAGTGGCCACAGCACACCCCTTGTGCCCGTGACCTAAACATAGTGCATTGCATACTGGAAGCACAAATGCCCACAGATTACCTTGATATAACGAACCTAGATTTAACAAAGTCTGCAATGTAACAAGCTATTTTCATTTCCTGATCTTAGTTCCATTGAAAACCATCTATTCTTTCCTGCCGCTTAATGAAGTTTTCGGTCATTTCAAGCATGTATTTAATGCTTGCGTGGCTACTAAATTTAGCAAAAAGTAGAATTGTTGGCCATGGAAGAAGTAAATATTTGAAATAAGCTTCTGCATGAGAAGTTTGAGGGGCAAAAAACACCATCGTGCGACCAGGATAATTGCATTGCTGGAAGCGCGTGTGCAGGAGCGCGGTAAGCAGGAAACACCGCTGCGCCATCTATTGTGTTGGTAAAGAACTGGCAGTTGGCCGCAAGGCCAACTTCCAGAGCCAGAAATGTGTATTGTCAGGCATGTGTGACCCCAGTGACAATTCAGTCAGTGCAAGGGCATGGGGTTGAGCGAGCGGCAACATGATCAAGCACACGGAGGGGGCTAGGCAGGAGATGCGTGCTCACTGTGGTTTCACATGGCAAAGCTGGACGCGGGCACTGCCTACGAGTCCTGTCTTTGAGGTAACGCGCTGTCCTTGCATGTGTTTAGTGCTGGAGATCGCGTAATCTTGAGTTTCGGAGATGTGAAAGGCAGACGAAGCATTTTGTCCCTTCTGCCTGCGCTTTTCATCACGCCAGTATTGTGGTAGTGAGAGTTTGCGGTCATTGAGTGATATCTGTTCATGTTTGCCAGTGAGCTAACGCCATCGTGCTTGCTCATTTAATAGTTAGTAAGTGAATGTTTACTGAAATTTATACATGCTGATAAACTTTTCATTAGTTGATAAATTGATTAATTTTCATTAGTTGTCTAATATTTTGCTATTGTTATCAATGCTTTGCCTTTTGGGCGAAAATGTGACCTCTTTACTGATATAATTAATGCTAAAAAGAGTGCGAAAGTACTACCGAAACTTCAAATGCCATATCGGACCTTGCTTAATTTCTCGAATATGACTTACTCGTAATGTTACAAATTTACCACAAATATGGTAGTCATGAACAACAGGTTGTCATCCGTCTCCTCGTCCTCATGCAATTTTAAAGCGAAACTTTTTGTGGCGTTTGACAGGTTTTGATGCTGCATTGGTTGGACCTGGGTGTGAAGATTGGTCTGCTGATAACGTTGTCCCAGGGCAGGCGGCACTGTTAGTTTCGTACTGCCGATGCGTATCATTGACATGGCATAAAACCATATGTTTGGTCTCTGACTCTAAAATTAAACAAAATTAATTCTTTTTTTGTCATTGAAATTCATTTTTTCTGATTGCCTGATAATTTTCAAATCATTATGGACCTTTCCGTCTTAGAAAAATGGGTCGGTGACTGTACTTATTTGCATGAAATATCAAATTTCAATACAGTGTAGTAAAGTGCTGATCTTCTTGACTTCGTCATATTGAAGTTCTGCGCCTTGTTTGTTTTGGTCTGGGAGGATGGCACAAGTGCTGGCCTATCAGCAATGCATTTAGTGTCTGCAACTTATCCCCAAACTGTGTGTTTTCTAGCTTTCTGCAGTGCTCTGTCACCACTCGCCTCCTCTCTCTTTTCTACTTTTGAAACAGGCTTTCTTAATCTCCTTTCTCTGCTAGGTGTTAGTGTTAAACGTGCACACTGCTGTGCTATTAACTGAAGAACTATTGTTGCGAAGGAACAAACTGTGCTCATTGAACTTGCGAAATTTGCAAATCCTGGCAGCAGTCGCACCGAACACGTCGTCAAAGTGCGTCAAATCATTACCTGCTGCTGGGAGAAAGTGCGCTAGGCCCACTGCTATGCCAAGAGCTTGCAGTATTGCCGGTTTTATGCGAGGGTACGGGTGCTACACTGGCATGGCTGAAGTTAAGGTTACCGCTAAGGCCCCTAAAACAAGTTTTCAAGGTGGCGCCACTCCTCCTTTCCTGCTTGTTTCCTCCTCCTGTACGAATGTGCCCCTAAGAAAGCTCAAAGCTAATCAAGGCATGCGGAAGAATATAACTATTTGTTACTTACTTACACGTGCATTATAATTACTTCCTTTATAAAACATTATTTGACACACAAAGGAAGTATTCATTTAGTTTCTAGTACAAGGTATATTATATAAAAAAGCATAATCTGTGCAGTCTAACTGAACACTTTGCAGGATGTATCTTACACCAATAGGCATGGCGTCTCGCATTTGCCTGTTTCAGTCCAAATTCATTCTTGTTATACCTCGGTCACACGGCACGTGTAATGTCATTCACAGTAAATGACATTCATACCGAATGTCATTGCGGTCTTGTGTTCCCTGTGTACACAGGTATACAAAATGGTATTCGCAATTGATGGCGATGTTTATGGGCACCTTGTGCATGCAGGCACTCAGCAATCGACATGTATACTTTCAGGTTGCGCTTTGCCCTGTGCAAATTGACAAATCGACGAGGTGGTCTTCCCACATTTCCAGCAGCGCGCGTGTCTCGTCGTCGGTCCAGTGCGCTTTTCACTTCTCCTTCTCCGCTAACGAAGCTGCAGAGTTGACTTTCATGATTGGTGGATAGGCTTTAGCACAGCACCACTTTAAATACAATATGTAGAAATGGACAAAAACAACAACAGATGAATATTTGTAAACATTGCCGATAAGAGGTGCTAGCGTCCAGTCAGAGACTGGGAACAAACTTTCTCAACTATCATGCTGTTCGTCATAAAATTATTAAAAAGTTCATAACAGCAACTATGACAACTTTTACTCTGATTACATTTCGTTTTAACTTATCGATCTTGCTATCTTCGAGATTGTACAAGTCGCGCTTGCATGAGTTTGGGAAACTCATTGAATGGGTGAACGTCATTAGCTGTGAATGCAATTCACTATACCTGTGTAGAAGCAACGAAAATGGCATTAAGACGTAATCTCACTCGCTGCAAATAACATTTTTAATTCACTATACCTGTGTAGAAGCAACGAAAATGGCATTAAGACGTAATCTCACTCGCTGCAAATAACATTTTCATGCCGTGTGACAGAGGTATTACTTGCTGTCCAAGAAATAAATGGCGAAATCGGCTTTGTTTAGTCTCCTTTCATTCTGAGGGCAGGACATTAAGTGTGTTTTGTTGTCGTTATTGAGATTAGCTCTAAACATCTCTTGCTTATCTCGACTGCTGTCCGGTTGGTGCTTCCGTGCACTTTAAATTGAAGTGCTTCTGGAAAATTTCTGGAAATGGGTCTCTTGTTGGAAGAGGCAGCATGAAGGTCAATTTGCTTGCTGCTGCTGCCGTGCTTCCTCACTCCAGCGTTTTGACAATGAATTTCTGTGGTCATTGAACAAGATGTGTATAATTTAGTTACTATGCTTATGTTTACAAGTGTATACGACCTAAAAAACTACTATCCTTATTCGTATAGCTGCACACTAATTTGCTACCGCAATCTTTGCCTTTCGGGCAAAACTGCGACTTTTTTTCATAGTTCAAGAAATGATAAATGCCCCTCTAATCCGCCTTTTTAATTTTCCTCTGCTGCCCATGGCCCTGGAAACGTTTTGGAAGGGTGCCGGGGCTGTCGCCTGTTGATTTGTGTATCTGCGCCCACGGCTTATTTTCACATTGTCAGTGGCGCAGATATGCAAGAGCTGTGCCGCCTTTGCTCAACGCTTGTGTGTATGTATGGGTTGCTTGTCTGGTATCGGTGGCCAGCACCTCTCTTGGCAGCCACTTGTAAAAAGCTGCCGCGATGCCGCACCTACAATCTCATAGGCGATGCCTGTCACTGCACCGACGGTGGTCACGTGACTTCAGGCAGGGCAGTGGCGAGCCCTATCCTGCGGTGGTGCCTTGCAACGCATAGCAGGGCAGCTTTTATGGGAAAGCAAGCAACACTCCAGGCATTTATTGAGAGGAGAAACTGCCTGGTCATACAACAGTTTCAGGGCTCCGCTGTGGGCTGCATTTCCCTCTTCGTTCTTAAAAAAGAAAACCAATTGTCTTGAGTGAACTATACTCTGTATCATAAGCAACGTTTAGCAGAGCCAAGGCTGCAAAGTATTGAAACACAAGTGCTTGCGAGCCTTTGCTTCGAGTTGTTGATAAGTTCACTTTTGCCCTGTCATCTGCTAGCTGCCTGGTTAGCTCAGATGGTAGAGTGGCTGCCCCGGAGAGGCGGTGGTCCCGCATTCGAGTCCCGGACCAGGATTAATTTTTATTCAGCTGGCAGGCTTTTCTTTCGAGGAACCCGCATAGGTTTCCTTTGTAGCGATTGCTACGATTGGGTGGATGTCTCATTTTACCTGTATTTAATTAGTTCTCTCCACCTTGCGGGTTTCCGCAGAACTAGTACGTCAAGGTGAATATAATTCGCATGTCTACTCATAAGCCACATTTGCGTACTGTCGCGCAACAACAGATGCTGTGGACCCTTCAGATGCTACAGACGTCGGCAGCCGGCAACAAAAGAGCAAATTAAAACATTTTGATCTGTTTGCCTTGCTCATTGACTGAGGCGCTGGTAGCTTCCCCAGAGCTGCAACGGAGCTTCTGATACAACATGGTACAGCACTGTGTGCCTTTTTTATGCAGCTGCCATGTTGCCATGTTGCACTCTAAAACAAAATTATGTCTAAAAAGGTTGCTCTAAAACACTGTCCTAAGTCTCGGCTATGACTACCCCTTTTTCTTCCGGCAAAAATCCAACCAGATCATTGGCGCGTGCAGACTAGTCTGGAACCTTCAGCGAAATATTAAATTTCACCTCTAGCCATTTAGGACATCACGTCCAAGCAATGCACCAATCACAGATGTGAATGAAAAAAAAATATATATATATATATATATATATATAGAGAGAGAGAGAGAGTAAGCGCACGAGTGAGCATGGCGGCGCAAAGAACAATGAGTGTTGCTACCTCGGAAGCTTTTTTATCTAGGGACCATAGTAGGGCTTCTTATTTTACCTACACTTTGGGCAGGCGTGTGTCCCCATTACCCGCTCTTCGCACCGGGTTGCTTCGTTCCTCTTGGCAGGAGCCCTGCATGTCAATTCTGCTGGTGAAACATAGCTAAGTAACAATTGTAATAACGTTTCATTGTGTATTGGTCTGCGGCTGCTAAAGTGACATCTATTTAAGCCTCCACCCTCGCGCTTCATTTTGTTCCCCTTGGCAGGAACCCCCCAGGTCGGGCCTGGTGGTGAGGCATAGGTGAAAAAACTACTGCAAAAGTGAAAGGGGAAAATGATATAATAATGCGCATTAAAAAACAAAGAAAAGTAATGTTTGAGCACCTATTTGAACGACTGATTACCTAGTCACGAGCATGGTTTTTATCCGCGGTCGTGTGTGCCAGCCAACACAATGCCAACAGGTGTTGGCAGCGCAGCTCGGCTCAGTACAAATGGATGAAAACGTGTCCACAACCGGAGTACCTAGGTCACGGAGCAAGAAACATTTAAGAGAGGAAACTCCGCTGTTTGCAGCGACCAGAAAAGGTCACAAGCCCGCGGAGCCGTTATCGTGCTGGCGGCCTGGAAAGAAATTACCACCGTTGAGAGCGCGCTGGAGCAGCCTCCCCGGGCGCTGCATTTTTTTGTTTTAGCTGTGGCTTCTACGACGCGCCGCATGGCGCCGTCACTGTATACGGCCCCGTCGGCGCATACAACAATTGTGACCTTATCTGATCGCCAGCGCTCGCTCGCGCTGACGGGAGTTTCACCTCCTAAATGTCTTACTCCGTGACCTAGGTGCAGTCTCCACATTTCTTTCTTGCAACTCACGCATGTGCATGTGTCACGAAAATGCGGGTGTATCTTCAAGGTCAGTTAACATAGTCACGAAGGCGAGGCTGAAATGCAGTTCCAAACCAATTAGTAGCGACATCAATTATGGTCATTAAAGCCCCTCAATGATTAAATGTAGCACCATCTCCGCTGTCCTCTATGGCTTCATGCTCGTTTCTCCTTGTGCACTCTCGCCCCTCGGTGGTGGCGCCCCTTTGTCCGTTCAAGTGTGGCAGATGACGCCATGCGTTAAAGGGACCCTGAAACGATTTTGACGGTGTTGTGCAAATGTGCCGAGTCGTTAAGGTAGGTCTTTGTGATCATCAACTGATGCATCTAAGTGCTCTGGGTAAAGCATGTAATTTATTACAAGGTTTTAAAAATGTATGCCACTACCGATCGCAGCACGCTGGTCCCCTGAGTTTTTAACCGCCCCACACCAAGTGATTCGTGGTGGCCATATGACTTCAGTAAGGCGAGCTATCCGATTGGCTGCCCAGGGCACATCATTGATAATTTTTCCAACCTTATGGTGAACAAATGCTCATAGTAGTGGGAGTGTTGGTTAATTTGTTTCTATAAAGATAAGTAACAGAAAGAGATTACTCAAGGACAATTTATCACTGCACTCAAGCACTGGTGGCACACAGCATGTGTCATCTGCTTG
Organism: Dermacentor variabilis; assembly: GCF_050947875.1. Classification (NCBI taxonomy): domain Eukaryota; kingdom Metazoa; phylum Arthropoda; class Arachnida; order Ixodida; family Ixodidae; genus Dermacentor; species Dermacentor variabilis. The sequence continues at coordinate 128,482,799 of NC_134571.1, forward strand.
TGTTACAGCGTTCTCTGTGTTGATGCGAGCTGCAGGGTCAGGGTTGTTCTCTAGCTTTCTTTTCACGAGTACCATGGATCTCCCCTAGTTGCACTGTGGGCTGCAAATCTAGCGATTGGCAAGATATCAAGCTGCGGCGTTGTGTCCCTCTGCAAGCTAACATGCGAGCAGACTGGCTGCAGTGTGTCGGGCAGTCTGTATGTGATCAGCGCCAACATCTACGCGTTTGCAGTCGTAACTACACACCGACGGATTACCACCACAATAAAGTTTAGCATGTCCGATATTCGGGTAAACGCAAGTGCAAGTCGACTGGCCGTTTTAAGGGATGGGCGGAGACGCAAATGTGAACAGCATGCATGGTGTAGCCACCTGGTGGCACAGAGCTCAACCAAACACAGAGCTAATATAGTAGTAACCAAGTGTATTCTACTTTGCAGCTGATGTAAATTTTGGGAAGGAGCGTAATCTTGAACATGTTGTCTATATTTCACACTTGGTTATAGCAATATTAGCGACTTGTTTGGCTGGTTAAGCTCTGCGCCACCAGTCGGGCGGGCTGTGCAGGCCGATCAGGCCGCTCACGTACATCTACGCTAAAGCTCCTGCACTTTAGTTTGGAGGGGGCTTTAGTTCACGCCTCCACCAATCCGTCAAAATGCCCAGCTCACCTCTGGTTACCGCAATACTGGACATGATTGGCATTGCGTCAGACTGCTCGCAACGCATGCTGCTTGGATAGCTCTCTCTAGGGATTAACGGCCAGGCAGCCAGTGGAGAGGTTGGAGAGGCTTCGCGTGCTGGCTCCAAGACAACCAGAATAGACGACACAATGTCACATCATGACTCGGAGCCAGTGAAGGCAGAGAAAGAAAGCATGGCTAGGGAGGAGGATAACTTGTAATCGTCCATAGCTCTCTTAATATGAGACGCTTCAATTAAATGGTGGCTTGAATGTTGTAGCTGCACCCTTACACGTGTACAAAATTTGTCCGAACAATTTAGGGGACCCTTTAATGCGAGCGGGGTGATAACATTTTAGTTTGACACTTGTTTTAGCTCCTGTTTATTTCCTGTTGCGCTGAAATTGCATCCGTGAGCCTTATTTTAATCTGGTAAGAAGAAAATAGGGCACGAACAAAATTTTAGGGGGGAACATGTAAAACTATGCATGCTTTGGAGCCACGATAGGGATAGCATGGGCACGCGTGTTTGTGTTTCTTTGCATGGGTTTACACTGAGTTTGGTTTGCGAATCGTCGCAAGTAGCTCTGAAGCATGGATGCCCAATGTGTTCATCAGAAATAGAAGCTACAAATCTGTTTTGAGCATCAGTGACTTTAACTGCTAGGTTATACAGCTGCGCCATTAAGTGGTGACTGAAAACCACATCAGCCATTTGAGTATGATGGCTTTGCTTAATGCCTTACAATAAACATTAAAATTTATTGCGTTGGCACTGGATGTGCACTCTGGCTGAAAACCTTGGAGCATTCGGTGATGTTTACGCACGCTTGCACTGACGTGCTACATTATTTATTTATTTATTTATTTCATTTACCTCAGAATGAAAGGGGCACCCTATATTGGTTAGCCAGATTATGAATGGAGTTCACATGTAAGTGCCAGAGCGTGATTTACACCAACATTGTCTGAACAACTTTGTACACTTACTTGTACCGTCCAATTATTTCCTCAGAATGCAGGTGTTGTTTTGAAGACCTTAGTGCTGAGTTTGCGGGTGTTGAAGTTATGTTCACGAAGTAGTTAAGCAAGGAACACACCATTACTACAGTAATGTTGTCTGTAAAGAACTCTCGCGATGCCATCAAAGGCTCAAATTCATTATCCGAAAAATGGTCCTAAACATTCAACAAAACACTAAAAATGTGCTACATAAATTAAACATCATATTCCCTGAAACTGATTTGTCACGGACAAACATTAATGGAAAAGCTCAGTAAAAAGATGGTAAATTTTGATCAAACGAGCAGCGTTCCCCACAGAATTTTCAAACCTGAACTTTTTTTTTTTGCTAAAGTATCATTGCGTGTGAGTCTGATTTGTTTCTTGAGTATTATAACAGTTTACTTGACTCTGTATATTTTTTCACGGCTAAAACACATGCTTAAAAAGAATGTGCCTAAGTTGTTCATAGGTTTTGCGAGGCTATGCTAGGTTTTGCTAAGTTGTTGTCTTGGCGAGCTGGACGCTGGAAGTTTTCGAGCAGTCGCAGGCCAGGATCGCTTCCTCGGTGACGTTGAGCATTCAGGCGCTGACTCTCGTGTTCCCTGAACTGAAACTCGGGATCCTCGGCTCGGTGTCACTTCTTAGCTGCAGCTTCAGCGTAGTGTTCCGGATCAGCTTGGCGGCGACGCATCGCTTCTCACTTAGCAGTACGGTGCTCTTTCTGGGCGCTCTTCCAGTCGCTTCTTCAGGCGTGCGGACTTTCTTCGGTCTTCCCATGGCAGCAGCACGTACGCAGGGGGTAGAGGAGGCGAGAGGCATGTCGCCGCGCCGGCTGTTCTGAGCTTTTTCTCGCCTGTGACATCATGACTCCGCCCTACGTGCGTGGGATGCGAGGAGGCTTTGTGACTCGGTGCTCTCGCAGGTGGTTGCTAGGCAACGTGAGCTGATGCACAGCTGGGCTGAGTTTTACGCTAAAGCTCCACAGCGGAACTAAAGCGTACACAGCTTTGCTGTTAAAAGGCAGATTTTAGTCTTTAAGTATCACTCCATTTTATATATGTATATATATAAAATGCACACTATAGATAGGGAAGAAAAACTGCATCGACATGGTGCACAACGGAGTAGTGCATGACGTCCGCAGTAGCATTGCGCAGTGTAAAAGCTTGGGAATAAATACCTCGGTTGCACTTTATTATTTGTGAGCCTCCTATGTAGCTTACAAAAGCGCACGGACGGCAGCCCGTTGAGGTTTGTGTCACCAATCCAGTGCATCCATATCTTCGCTCCACACATGCTTGCTGGACGGCAGCATAAAAACCTTTTTTCCTTCACTGAAGCGATTGCGGAAATTCATGGCGACAAGTAGCAACAGTGCCAAGTACGTGCGCTGTTCTTAACAAAGCACTCGCGACGGAAGGTCCTGTCACCATATAAACAACATGCTATGTACACTACGGTGCATATTCATTCATTTGCAACAGAAATGGTGCCGGAGAGACTTTCGAAAGCGGGCGCTGTCTTGTGATGGTGGTAGTCAATAGGAAAGGGGAGACGGACAGCGAAAGGTATGGGTAAGTGAGAAAGGCAGAGAACTCGCACGGCGGCGGGAAAGTTCAAAGGATGGAACTGCTTTTAATCATTGAGGGGCTTTAATAGTCATGCAATTGAAGTGTGCCTACACCTTGTGGCGCAAAACACTAGTTTATCAAAATTACGCATACAATGTGCCACCAATGGAAACATTCGAAAAAGTACAGACAATGTCATTAGAATAGAGAAATGTGAAGTTGCAGGCTGTTTACTTGCATCCATGAATTATTATGACTATGAAACTTTGCAGGCTTTCTGAAGCTTGCTCGTGGTGATGTGTGCTGATATGATGAGATTGTATTACGGTATCTAACACTTTTATGTCGTCAAAACTCTCTTATGTGTAGCCATAAAAAGTAATGTCAATATATATACGTAGTATTAACCTCATCAGATTTGATCAGTAACTTAATTTTTTAGCTGCCTTTTCACTAAATATGTTTTAGCTAGGTCTTTAGTACCAGAAAAGAACTACAGGTGACATGTGTGCTGTGTTAGTGAAGGTTAAAGTGTTGTCTTTGTGAATGATTTCAATGTAATGTTGATAGGCGATGTGAGCTGGCACAGTAGAAAACTTGGCGCAACAAGCCTTGAATGGCAAACATAATTTTTTTCCACCAAGAAGTTGGCCCCACAAAATGTATATGGCGCTGTTGTGCCTCTGCAAGCCCAAAGTATAAGCAAACATTGTGAGAGGTAGTGAGCAAAATGATAGTGGACACTAAAGGCCCCCGATGGGTGGAGACTAAGCAGGATTAGCAAGGGGGACAAAGCTGACATAAATAAACAGCTACTGTCCCATAACAATGACTCAGTGGTTTACAGGGTGGTGATGCAGATTATAAAGGACAGACTGTAGGCATGTGTGGAGGGTGAAGCGGTGCTGGTGGAACTGCAAAATGGGTTCCGGAAACAAAGGAGCCTAGAGGACAGTCTGTTCTCACTTATGCAGTGTATCGAAATAGAAAAGGCACAAGGTGCTTATAAAATGGGAAAGAGCGGCATCTGAGCCTCTAGAGACACAGCGTGGGCTTAGGCAAGGGTGCCTTCTGTCAACTTTGTTGTTCATTTTGTACCTACAAAGATTAGAGACCAAATTAGAGAGGAGCGGGCTTGGCTTCAGCCTTTCTTTTTTCAAGCAAAGGAGAATGGATTGAGCAGTCATTACCAGGACTGATGTACATGGATGATATAGTATTAATGGCTGAGAACAAGGAAGATTTGCAGGGATTGATGGACATCTGCGGTAAAGAAGGAGATCGATTAGGTTTGAAGTTTAGTAACCAAAATCGGCAGTCATGATTTTTCATGGTAATCAGAGTGGCGAGTATAGGATACAGCAGGTTATGCTGTAGTCAGTGGATAAGTATAAATATTTGTGTGTGGATAAACAATGGGGCTGACTACCTAATGGAACATGAGAAATATGTAACGACTAAAGCTAGCAGGAATACAGCTGTGATTAAAAATAAGGCACTGTGGAATTACAATAGATACAAAGTGGTGAGAGGGATTTGGAAAGGGGTGATAGTTCCTAGTCTGACTTTCGGCAATGTGGTCCTGTGCATAAGATCAGAGGTTCAAGCAAGGTTGGAAATTAAGCAACGTGGGGTAGGTAGGCTTGCTTTGGGCGCAGACGGAAGCACACCAAATCAAGGGGTACAGGGTGGCATGGGATGACTATCATTTGAAGGCAGAGAAGCTAGCAGCAAGACAGAATTTCAGGAGCAATTGCGAGAAATGGGGAAAAAGCGGTGCGCTAGGAAATCTTTCAGTTATTTGTGCATGAGGGACGTTCACACAAAATGGAGGAATCGAACAAAAAAATTGTCAAGCAAATGTTTTGATAGTAGCAGGGGGGCAAACCAAGAATCATCGGTTAAGAAAAGGGTTAAAGAAACAGAGAGGGGTCTGTGGAAAATGGGGATGCAGACGAAACCAGCGCTGGGAAAATACCATCTACGATAATTCTAGAGGAAGCTCTTTGTTGTTTGAAGCCAGGACTAAGATGTACTGAGTCAAATACCAAAGTATATACTTGTTATGTGATGCGTGTAGAAAGGAGGAGGAAACTATTGAGCACCTGGTACTTTCCTGTAAAGGGCTTCTTCCTACAGTTCAAAGCAACAGGGCTGCTTTTTTCAAAGCATTAGGGTTTATGGACAGTGGAGGCAAAATAGACTTTAAGCAGGTAGAAATGACCAAACAGAGGTTATCTGATTGGTGGGTAAAATCAAGGCAAGAGGGAAATTTCGCCCTCCACTACGTCCAAAATATATCAGTAGTCAAGGGCTTTGTGGCATGAGCCGCTGGCTGATTTAGAGGATTCAGTCTTATCCATCCATCCAACCATGCTGCCATTGCAGGACCAAGGAGGTTAAAAAAAAAGCTTTGCAGTTTTTAACCTCCCTGTGCAGGCCATATGGGCCTCTATGGGAGCTAGAGGCACGCCACCAATGTTGTTTCTCGGCGTGATTGGCGCGCCATTTAAGGAAAAGGCGCAGTTTCGCCCGAAATGCAAAACATTGATTGCGATAGCAATTAGCAGGCAGCCAAACGAAGTAAGGCTACTACATTTATCGGCCGTATGAATTTGTAAACATTCGCTTGCTAACTAATTAATAAGCATCGTGCCAGCGCGCACAGCACACATGAACACATCACGCATGATGACTGCGGACACTCGCTGTCAAAATGCTGGCGTGAGGAAACGTGGCAGCAGCAGCGAGCAAAATGACATTCGTGCTGTCTATTGCTTCAATGCAAAGAGAGCGCCGAGGACACAGCGCGTGCAAAGCTACGAGCTGCCGACGTGCCTAGACTCTGCCCCCAACGCAGATCGCTCTCAAGATACGGCCGGGCGACCGCGTGCAGCAGTCACATGCGCAGTTGCAGCCGGAGAGAACGCCCGTCCCTCCCCCCGGCGCCCCGCAAGGCTGGGTGCCTCGCGCGTGAGAGAGAAGACGGCGCTCTTCCTCTTCACATTCGTCCCTTTCGCGCGGGCGAGATAACCGGGATCGTCGGCTTCCCTCGCATGCTTCGGCTATTATACCCGGCTAGGGTTGACCACGCCGCCGACTAGAAATGACCACCATGCCGGTGCCGGTCGAAACCGACACGGCGCACACTTCTAATGGCAGCTTCGCTACCATGCGCGCATATATCTTGGTATCTTTCTCGTGCCAGCGCCGTTGACGAAACGAAGACGAGCGTACGTCTTTCTTGCGTCTTGTGGATGGTGATTAGTTATGTATGTAGCACTCGTCCACTACAGGGTAAAAAGGCCTGAGCGCACTGTTGTGCTAACCGTGCGGCCGATACAGGCGCACTCTGGAGCAGTATCGCAGTTTCGTTCGGTAGCAGTTTTGTCTGCCGGTAGCTGATGGTGCACTACCCTGACGGTTCCGCTGTGCCTAACCTTTCGCCGAACAGGGTCACCAGTCTCAAACATCCTGTGCACAGCATGAGGGGGCTGAAGTTTGGGCACTTCAACTTCGAAAGCATGTTTCGGCTCATGTTGAGCGCAATTAATCATATTGTTGCGTAATAATATATACAAATGAGGGCGCTGCGGCTTTCGCGTTGTCGGTTTGGATGGTGGATCGCGCGCGGTTTGGTCGAACGACGGTTGGTACGCCGATTTTGTCGGTGCCGTTTGCACGAAAGCCCATCGCACTGAGACGCACGCTCGTCGACCTAGTGTGATAAAATGGCGTCAGCGAAATACTGTGCTGAATAGTCGGCCAATATTCGGCGTCGACGTTTTGTCGGTCTCGTATCGGGCCAGTGTTACCGAGTACGGGAAGCCGGTCCCGCGCTGCCACCACTATCAAGAGGGGGCCCGATGGCCAAGAAGACACCGTCAGCTGTGTAGTGCTTGAAAGGCGGCTACTACGTGGTTCATGGTGCAGTCCGGACGAAGCTCTGGTCACTTTCTGTTTTGAACGTGGAGTTGCACTCGTGCTTTTGGTACCGCGCTGACGTAAAGTTACCGGTGCAGCTTCAGCGCGGTATGGGGCACAGGCGTTCGTGTGTGCTTCTTTTTTTTTTTTCGGGGGGAGTTTCTGTGATCGGGCTGCGCGTGCGACCGTGCCAAAACGTTTCATGACCAATCCGCCAGGGCAGGGCGCATGCGCCGTCGCGTTGAAAAAAAAAAAAAAACTGATTTCTTTCACCAGTTTTTCATGGCAAGAGAGAAAGCAATGGAAATCTGTACGTGTTCTCGTATGGAAAAAGGAAAATTTATTACATCCAGGGCAGTGAGGACCGAGCATCAGCCATCGTCACTGTTGCATGTTGCTGTTGAGTATGGTTACAGAAATGTTTGACAGTGACGCTAGCTTGTCGGTACGCACTTTTGGTTTATTACTTGAATCTGATGTCTGTGTCGTTTTGAAGAACTTTCTCCAGGAAGTGTGTGCATTAGGATCGAATAACACTAGTTGGACAGCCTTATTCATGCAAGTTGGCCCTGATGTGTATTTACTCAGGGATATTGACAGCACGCGAAAAAAATTGTGTTTGTTGCGCTTTGTGAATTGGGCTCTGAGCTCACAGCACGTGTTATTGATTTTTTTTTTTTTTTCATTGTGGAGAGCAGCAGTTTATGATGCACGAAGACATGGAGCTTGCGGACAGCTTGGATGACCTGCCGACCCCAAGGCAAGCAGCGCGGAACCAGGCCGCGGCGCAGCGGAATCAGTTCAGGAGGCAACGCCGGAGACCTCTGGCCATGGTTGTCTTTGACACGGAAAAGGAGACCAAGCTCTTTGAGTGAGTGGATAATTTGGAGCCATGTTCAATTGCAAATGTTACTGAACCTGAATTTAGTGAAGTTGTATGCATAGCTAGAAAGCTTCGTCACATTGAAAATTGAGCTAAATTGTGCCTTTTAGGCTTAATCATGATAAATAATTTTCTCTTGTTACATAGTAGCCCAGTTTTATGCACTGCACAGTAAGACATGGATTTGCAATGTGAGCGTCATTGTCCACGAATCAATTGCAGTCAATGGAGAGTTTTAGTTTAGGGGACGCAAGGCGTTGGGGCTTCTAGTGCTTGGGTGTGTTTGCGTACGCAAGCAGAGACACCTTATATGTTAACAACCCCAAATGCAAGCCGCACTGAGGCCGCATGCGCTCGCAGCGCCAGTGTCTGATCGTTGCTGCATTATCTTTTCTTTTTTTAATATGAAATCAAGCGTATGAAGTAATGTGCATTAAACTATTTTTATTAAGAGCAGTTAATATATACAAAAACGATGTCTGTCGACATTAGGCAAAATATAAGATTATCTATGCGCCTACGTTACGACTGAGGCCGAGCCGAACCCATCCAAACATACGTTTGGTAAACTGTAGTTAGGCATCTCGTGCAGCATAATCCGTTGTGGTTTATGTTTTATTTATTTGGAGCCCCCTGCATGCCATGTTCTCCTTCTCTGTGGCGGGATGGGCAGCTTGTCTCGGCTTGTCTCGCTTCTCGTAAGTTCTCGTGTACTGCGAGAGTCACGTGGGTAACGTGACGCCTCTTAGGGGCAGCTATGTTTTCGGCCGCCCCAACAACCCAAGGACGCAAGTAGATGTAGTGGTCTGCGCATGTACAGTGTACCGTTGCCCCTAGTTCTTGTGTACGCAAGCCGCTTGCGTCCCCTAAACTGAAACTCTCTAATGTTGAATTTTTCAAACTCCCTAGGGACTGGGAAAGCATCTGAAAAATCAGGACCGTCCGAAAAAAATGAATGCATGCCTTTAACTGCCCTCAAGGGCTCAAATCGCCACAGTCACGATAGTGAATGCCAAATGGCAGCAGTCGTTGCTTCATCTAATGCCATTTCGGATCTGTGGTCGTGACAAAACGTTTGAAAAACAGACAGCAAGTGGTTTCAACATCTAAAGTTTCAGATGTCCTTATACATTAGCATTAGGTGCCGCGAAGGCACATAAATTATCAGGCATGTCTGAAAAATCAGCCGTCTGGAAAATTGGTCCTTGACTGTAGTTGTATTTCTAAGTATTTCTCTTGTGCCCTTCAAAGTATGCAAATCGTCTTTCTCACTCAATTTGTTGTAGCCTACTTCCACTGCCCTGCTCATTTACAACACTGTAGTGAAAGTGGCCAATAGTAATTTGTTATTGATTTATGTGATCATGTGGCTCGTATGGTAGTAGGAATTTCAGATGGAAGAACGAAGTTGTCCACTAATGCTGATTTTCAGTGCTATGCTAGGCCAGTGATTAGGACATTCTCAGCATAGAACAAGTAGGCTGGTTCGCTTACCATATTCAAGAAGGGTTTGCAGGATCTCGAGGGCTACACCACTTGTTTTCTACCCAATGCGATGGCTGTGGCATTATGCTGGTGTCACTGGTGTGATTACTGCCTCCATGTTAGATGGTGCCAATATGCAAAAATACCTATGCAGGCCTTTTTTTTGTATTCATAAGTCAGCAAACTCATTCATGAGCTAACTCACTCAGGCTCAATCAGACTTACCCAGGAGTCAGGCTAAGCCCAGATGATTACAATTTTGGTGAATCTGGGTCTGAGTGTAAGAAATTTATTTTACGAATGAGTCTGGGTGAGTTCTGTTTATTTTGCCGACCTATGTGTGGAGTCACCAGCTGAATATTTTGACGTGATCAACAATTCAGACAGCTTCGTGGCACTGACATTAATCCCACATAGGTTAGAGGGCAACCAAAATTTCGGACTGATTACAGTAAGCTGTTCGGTGATTTGCAAACATACCTACAAACCAAATGCTTATTCTGCTGACGAGACAAGCAGAAAGAGCAATGTTCTTGTTCTGATACATCGGTGGTGCCTCTTCGAAACTAAAAAACAGGAAGCCTAGTCGATCCAGAGGCCACCGACAGCATCCAAACCTCAGGAAAAGCCAAGTCAAGCAGCTAAGTTGCAAAGGCTGCATTTGCTGTTTCTTGTTCATGTTATATGCATCAAGCATTTGTTCTTTTATGAGTTAAATAGTGACATGGTTTTGTGTGCCTTCATTTTCTCCTGTTACAAATTTTTATAGCTCATCAAACGGCACCAACTCCACGCTCGATGTTGGCACTGATGTGGGCCGCAATAAATCGAGGAAAGTTCTGTGCAGTGACTGTTGGAAAAAAGCATGTGATCACTTAGATGTCAGAGTGCAGTCAGCCTCTGCTCAAGTTTTCATTGCCAACCAATGAAAATTTGGTGCATGCTTTGGTTATAACTTAGGTCTATCTTTAGTGACCGCATGACAGTGGTCAAAATACTGGCAACAGATCACATGCAAGTGTATGTGAGTGCAGCAGTGTGTTACAATCTTTTTAGCCACTCATGGAATAAATATATTCTGAAACGTCCGGTATTCTGACTTTTGAACTGTCTCGACCGAGCTTGAATCATCAGTCGGCGACAGTACTTAGATTTAGGTTAAAGCCACCTTGGCTGGCACTCAAAGTTAATTTGGAGCCATCCACTGTGGCATTGCTTATAGCCCACCATGAAGCTTCTGGATGCGAAGTCCAATCAACAATGACCACGTATTCTCTGCGTGTGCAGCCTCAAGAACGACGTGGTGGGTTACCGAGTTGACTATCGGCTGTACACCGGTGTGCATGAAATGGCCGAGTCCCAGGATCAGCAGCAGCAAGAGTGCTGTCGGGATCCTGACCGCTCCGCTTCGCCTGCTATGTCATCGATGGGCACGCCTTTGGACATGGCCGATGATTGCGGACCAGGTATGCTTTGCATGATTCTAGCCATTGGCCCTTTTAAACTAGATTGCCAGCTTTTCCTTGTTTTTTTCTCTCTCTCTTTTCTTTTTACTGCCATTTAAAAATTGTAGTTGCTCGATTCTAATGCGCCCCTGAGTCTAACAGGCATCTGATTTTTACAACACGGAAAGTACTGTGCCACCGACTTTTGTGATCAGGAGAGAGGAAGAAAATTTGGAAGGAAGAAAAGAAAATGAAATATGGAGGATTTGTCGGCACAGAATGTGGCTTTATTCATACCTACTGTCGGACAGCTCTCTGTTGCTTTTTTGGCCCATCACGTGTTTTCCTTCGTGCAGTCTGTTCTGCTTATTTCCCATTTTTCGAGTCATTCCACAAGCATAGCTAACGGAACAATATTCTGCACCTCAACTAATCACTTGGCCAATTCATTCAGCTGGTATGCCCCTGTGCAAGCCTCTGGAATGCGAAATACATGTGATACAACTTGGTTTAGCTGGCTTAGCTTGTGGATAGCTTCTCATTACGATGAACTTTCATAATGAAAGCAGCGCATTTTCATTAGCAGCCTCCACATAAACATGTTCTTTCGTCATTTTGTGATGACAATGGTGAAGCCATTGGCTCTGATAGTAGGCTGTTGCCGGTGCAGCAAAAATGGTTTTGCTTTCAAGTCTGATTTTTAGCTGCAGGCAATTTCAATGCCATCAGCATTCTTTGCCTACTTTAGCTGTTTTAAGCTTATCTATAGTGTGTGAATATTTGAATGTTCAAATACATAGTTTTAAATATTACGCTATTCGATATTCGCTTCGAGAGAAGCTGTAATACAGTGCAGTCCACTTATAACGATACCACATATAACGATATATCGGTTATAACGATGGGTCGACATGAAAGTGTCATTTTATGCATTAGGTCTATGGGAAAAAAAAACATTTATAACGATAGGTTATTCACCGCATATTGGATATAACGATCAAAATTTTGCTGTCTGGACGGCGTTTTCCGTGCCAGATAATCATAACATTTGTGTTGCTTAGTTCCCTGAAACGAACGACGTCGAGACGAGGCGATGTTCACCTCCGCAAGTTCGTATCTGCCACCATTACCGCGCAGCGCGTCCCGCCCCGCCCGCACACCGGAGAGTACCTGAGTTGGCGAAGCGCGCCACAAGATGGCACTAGCTGCTTCGTGCGCATCGGCGCAGTCGCTCCGAAAGAGAGAGAAAGAAAAAAAAAAAGCGACAAGCAAAACGGCGCGGTAGCGCCCGTCCCTCACTCAGTCTCTCTCCCTTTCAGCGAGTGCGATAGCAGGCTGAAGCCACCGAAGCAACGTGCAGCGAACAGTGCAACCCAGTTCAAAGATGGCGCCAACAAAGTGCAAAGCTGTGTTGCTTGACACGAAGATGGATATTTTGCAAGACTCTCGGCGCGGCTTCAAAGTAAGCGCCCTCGTGAGGAACTATGAGCTCGCCCAGTCGACGATATCAACCATCTTGAAAACAATTGCTTCAAGAAGGGGGGCTTTTTGCGTCGGGACGAACTTCCCCAACCCACTGAACCCACACGGTGGAAGCCACCGAAATAACCGAGCTCTGGGAGCTCGTTCCTACTGCTGACACAGGTGGTGTGTCGATGGAGGAGTTTTTGACTGCAGACAACGCTGCCTTGTTCTGCAATGAGGTCACCGATCGCTGAAGATGTGCTGTCTCGACAGACGGCAAAGTTTGGCGACGGTGGCGACGGCAGCACCGGCAGTGACAACGAGATTGACAGTGGCTCCTTGACCCCGACCTCGATGTCCACGCAAAGTGCACTGTTGTCGATCGACTCGTTAATTGATTTTATGCATGCTAAAGGATTGCCGCCAGTGTTCGCGCAGCAGCTGGAATCCATGCACACCGCAATTGTGAAGCTGAAGCTGCCGCTAAAGCAAGTGCAGATTTCGGACTATTTCGGCGCGCTTAACGTTAAGCTTGGCACGATCATTGGCGCTAGAAATAAAGTTTGTTTTTCACAGCCTACTTTCTACATCATCTATTCTTTAGAGCAAGTGGTGAATTTGAGTTCGGAGCTGCAAAGCTACGTTCAGCGTTATTTTTTTAATAACTGCAGTCCAGATATAGCGATCATCGGTTATAACGATCATATCCTTTGTTTTTCTCGATATCGTTATAAGTGGACTGCACTGTATACAGGGAAACCTCGTTAAACCATAGTTGGCCGGAACTCGGAAAAAGTATGCACTAAACGGTAGTACTGTCTAACCGAAATAGCATGAGATCGACCACTTACCTGTCAAAAACGGAACTCGGAGAGAGTGCGAGGAAAGGGAAAAAAAACATTCAGTATTTATTCATTTCGCGCAACAAAAGTGTTATTTTCGTTTGATGCCGCAGCGGCTTAGCAGCGACGACAGCAGCCTCAAACTTATTGAAGCTGCAAGGCAGCTTTTCAGCCAGCCCCCTCTTCTCGGCAAACACTCGCATGGCAGATCCCTCGTTGGCGTTAAGTATTCTCCGTGCACGCACACGGCAGTGCTGCAGAAGTCGCAGGGTGCCTTTTTCATTGTGGGGTGCTGTTCTCGTCGCGACGATTGCATTCATGAGGCTGACGTAACGCGCAGCTTCTGCCACTGTTGGGCCTGAATCGCCCATGCTGTCGCTTTCCGTGTTGTCCTCATCACTATCGCTAGCCGACACTTTGGCAACAACAGAGGCAACGATGGCGAAAAGTCGAACCTCGTAGCCAACATCTCTTTGCGGTCGCAGCAGCGCTGCTGAGTAACTTCCTTGCATTCCAAATGCCACACACCGCAGTCAACAGCAGATCCCTGTCGCGTGCCAGCACCAACTTCTTCGTGTCACGTTCGATAGCACGAACAATGTCCAAATTTTTTCTATACTGAGCATCCGGCGTCTTTTCTATCAGAGCTTCGGCATGACATGAGTCCTTCCTCGCTTGCACGACGCCACAATGCACTCTAGCACATTGCCGAAATGATGTTGATATTGATGCGGCTTCACGCGCAAATGCACAGGGCGTGTGGAGGCCATTGTTCTGATCTCCGAGGCTTGTTGTTCTGCCAGGTCGCCCGATGGAGACGGTGCACCTCCATGTTTGCGCGATGAAAAGGGGAAACACCACTTGTTAACCGATACGTGCGCAGAAAGCTGGTATGGTTTATGCGGATATAAAACACATTATGTTCAATGGCCGCCGAGTCGGAGATTTGACTTTACTACTTTTGTGACGAAACTACAGTTTAAGGTGCGTACGGTTTAACTGAAGTTTTACTGTATTACTGTGCTTGGACCCTACACGGAACCTAAGCTTGTTCCGGCACATTGTTGTCTCGTGCACTGATCGAGGAAAGACAAGTCTTCAAAGCAAGCCCAGTGGCCTTCTTGTTTTCGCCCGCTGTACCGCACAATTTTTCGAGCGCTATATTTAAAGGGGCTTTTTCGAACTCTGTCTTGCTCAAACGAATTTCCGGTCCTCATGGAGTTCAAATTTGCGAGATTATTCTGTATTTGTCAAAGCGTTGCAGGGATATTGGGACATTATTTGGGGGACATCTCAAGGATGAAGCATCTTCATTGATTTGTTGCTGCTGTTGTACCTTGCCCAGCTTCTCCGCTGCCGATGTCAGAGGATGCTGAAATGGTGCCCTTCTGTGGGGACATCGGGGCCTTCGAGGAGTGCCCAGCCAAGCCAGATGTGGAGGAGACATCCACGGTGCCTGTGCCTCCGGTCCGGCAGTCAAGCCTCGCCAAGCGCATCAAGGAGGAACGCGTCAAGCACGAGGTAGTGGTGGCTCAGGCCTTTAAACACATCTGCATGAAGCAAAGGGGTTACCATTGTTTTGCAGTGTGAACATCGAGTATTGAGTATGTACAATATTTCTCAAAAGCATGGGGGCCACGTAGCTTGTGACAGTGAGGCAAGCTGCAGGTTATTGAAGGGAGTTTCTTTAGGATGCCATAAGTTTCAGCACCTTCAGGAATGAAAAGAGCTCTCGTACTTGCCATCCGGATTTGTTTTGTCGGGAGAGCCATGGGAACTGCACCATGCTGTTGAACAACAACATGTCGTGAAGGCACATGCCCCGTGTTCCCCCCTCCCCCCTTGCTCTCCTCTCCCGGCTACGCCCCTGTCTGCTAGCAAAAATTGCCAAATGCATAGCAACTTGAAACAGCCCATCTTGGGCGTGCATCTGTGCTTTTTGCAACGGCTTGACTTGGCTAGAGTGCAACCTGTCAGCCAACTTGCCAATTCTGTGTGATCGCATCAATCAAACAGTTGCATTTTAACAGTGCAACATGTGTTTGTAGTGTTTTTCACATGCCATGTGTTGGCACATCAAACTGCCAACAGACCATTAAAATCATGTTTGCAATTCTCTTGAAAGCACATGATTCCACTTTTCTTAAATTATATTTGTGTGTGGTGCCTGTAATGAATCTTGCATATGATGAGGCAATTTTCACGTCAGTTGCAACTTTCTAAACGACTACATTTACAATTTGCATCATGCTAGAGTTGATTTAAATATAGCTGTTATGCTAAAATTCTAACACAAATTTTATTTCTTCATTTTTCTTGCCATGGAAACATCAGCAACAGCAGCAGCAACATCCAGCACAGCCATTTATAGTTATCAAGAGGCTACACGACCCAATGGAGGAAGTGCTGGGGAAGGATAAGCCGCTGGTGATTCGCCGGAGGACGCGGAAGCGGGCCTTCGACGAGTGTGCCTCCTTGGATGACGAGACTGTTTCGACTGTCATCGTTCCCGTCGCCGCCATCTGGGTCAAGCAGAGCCACTATCCACATTGTAAGCAGGAGTTTTCTAAGCTGTCGACCATCAATCGCATGGTAGAAAGTCTGGTTTCATGGGGACGTACAAGAATAGTCAATTTGGTCAATTTTCTATTTTTAATTATTTCTTTTCATGGTCCTCAGGCATTTCTTCAAGTGATGAAATAGTCAAACAAAATGTGCAGTTTAGGCTCTGAAAATTGCGCTATTCTAGAGTGCGGTAGTCAACATTTTTTTTAGAGAATTGGGCTGCGAGAGGTGCCTGCACACTGCCAGTCACGTGACCTCTTGCAGTGTCGCAACTTTGACACCACCTTGGAGTATCGGATAGCTGTAGTGCCGCACATCTACAAGCAAAAATAAAAGAAAGGACTCAGACTAGCAAAGAAACAAAAGCAAGACAAATGGGACCATTGTTTACTGTAGTCATCAGTGCACAAGGAATGTTCCTATGGGATGTGACGAATTAGAATTGCTGGTGCGCCTATATCACGCACATAAGGGCAGCGGTGAGCCGCACATTTTGTTCCCTGCCAGTGATGTGTTTGGCTATTGCAGCTGATGGTCATCTGGTTGGCATATAATTTCTTTGATGTCCCATTTTTGAATCCTAACCACCGTGCAAGAATTATTAGGACGTGATCCCAAAATACAGTCGAATCTCGATTATTCAAACTCAAAGGGGCCTGAAAATTTGTTCGAATTAAAAGAAGTTTGAATTAAAAGAAGGACTTGTGCTTGACGTATTCGTGGCCCATAGCACGATGCACTAACGGTGCGAGTCGTGAAATATTGCGGCGCGCAAGCGCACTGCGAGTGAGGACCACGAAACTGCGCACACTGGCCAACGCTCGTTTCCCGATAGTGGCAGAAAACGAAACTTCAAGGAGCAAGCAGGTGCAGGGCCGGCGAGGCTGGCGGCGCTAGGGCGGAGGCGCGCACGCACAGACCATCGAAGGTTAGGGAGTTACGAGGGAGGGCAGGAGGGAAGCAGTTGCTTTCCTGCCAGCTTGGTGGATTGCGCTAATTACCTCTGCCACCTATGGCAGCCACCGAAGCACCAGAGTTGCCGAGGCCGGACTGGGATTGCTGCTGCTTCCCTCTGCATACTCGTGTGCTTTTCTTTTCATCCCGTGTTCTGAACGTGAGTCATGTCTTATCAAGATGGTGAAGTTGTTTCCACTGATCGTAATCATGTTGGTGCGCTCCCTTCCGTTGCGGCGTCACCGCGTTCAAAAGACAAGGAGAATGAGGTACTGGGTGTTGCCTTCACACTTTTGTATTCAGGGTCTCTCTTGTCGTACAGAATTGGATATGGTGCACTGTCTCCAACAACCTTTTCATCGAGAAGTCTTGGTTTAGACCCGTCATTATAGAGAAACAAGCACGAACGAGACCAAACCAAGCCAACCAAAACAAGTGTGAGCGAGAGCTGATGCGAGCAGACGATATTGTGAAATAAGCGGCCCGGCTGAACCAGGCGCGAGTACAGATAGAGCGGTCGGATGGGTCTGCACGACACCAGTTCCCCGCACTTACGTCACTGTAGAGGGCACTCTGATTGGTCGACTCCACTCGCGGCCCGCTTATTGCTGTGGCAAGCCGCAAAACATTGGCACGGTACCGATCCCTCCTGCGGTGCGCATTTTGCTGCTAGTGCGGCTGGGACATTGCGGCATGGCGCAGAAACAGTGACCTTGCCATTTGCGAAAGGGTGAAGTTTCAGCTGTTTTTTTTATTATTATTATTATTCTTTGCGTGCGGTGTTGGGGGGGTCTCTCCTAAGCTTTTCCTCTATGGCGGGGTAAGAGCAATGCTGGTCTGCCACATGATGATTTGGCGCGCTGCTGAGAACATTGTCGGATCGCGGTGTGTTCAAATTAACGTCGCAAATGCTTGCGCATTCCAATCACCGAGCATTTTCGCCCATTGGAATGCACATAACTTTGACGAGACCACAGTGTCAGTTCAAACAAACCGGAAGCTCAAATTAAGTGTGTTCGAATTAACGAGATTCGTCTGTAACATGGGAATCTGCTTACCTTTTGTTGCACTTGACGCTGCCGAAAAATGCAACAATGCCAAGTCTGAACTGGGGCACAGGTGCTATTTGTCACAGATTTCGAAGATTTATTTGTCAGAACCGATGCCAAGTGCAGGATTTCTGCTAAATAGACTTGATTTCATTATTGTTTGGCTTTAATATTGCAATTGGATGCATCTGCCCTAATTTGTATAATCAAATAGGTAATTAGTGGAACTTATTTAATTAGATAACATCTTACTGCAGTTGGTTGTGCAAGTAATGTCCACCTCTTCAGGTAACTCGGCTTACAGAACCGAATTGCATTATCTTCCATAGAAAATTTTTGATGTTTCTGTTTTTGCTAACAATATTACTGGGAGTGTGCAAATACTGAATTCTAAATCAAATATCGAATCAAATCAAGTAAAAAAGGCCCGATACTGTTCCCTTTGTCTGCGTTGCTTGATCATTTCAATCTGATCTGTCGGCCTGGATGAACCTTGTAGTCAATGACCGGTTTTCCGGATGCGCAATTTTTCGGACATGCCTGATAACTTGGACGGCTTCACGGTACCACCACATACCCTGTAGAGTTGATGTATAAGAATGTCTGAAATTTCTAGCATGAGAACCCTTCGCCATCCGATTTTCTGGACTTTTTGCCGGGATCACAGGTTCGGAACGGCATTAATCAAAACCACTGCCACTTTGATTGTCTCGCCGCCTCGAACTGGTGCTCTCGCACGCAAATCCGCTGGCGGCCGTAGCTACCACCGCAGCAGCAGTAGACCTAGCTCCTTCGACATTCGGCCTAGCTCCGTCAGGACTTAACAAACAAGTCAGGCAGTGCCGACTCCTCCGTCTCTTCCACAGCCAGACTCCGCTCGCGCTGGAAGACCGCACTGCTCAGCTCAAACTTGACAGCACAACTCTGGGCCGTCCAGCGAGCCGAGGAAGCCGCATTGAGACAAGGTATCGGAACCGCGTGCCCGTCGAGTGCCCAGACTCACTAAAAAAAGAAGCCGGACTCGAATCTCATTGATTTGAAAAATAAAGTTTACGTTCTTCTTCAACACTGAGGCATTGTGCACGGGCTGAGAGTATGTCAGGATAGTTGAGGTTGGCTTACCAGCTGTTGAGAGACTCTCACTTGTGACGAAGTTCGGGCCTCATACCAGGCATGAGCTTGCTATCAGTTGATAGAGATAGGTCATATCCGAAAATATTTGCTCCTGTATGCATCTACTTTTTGTTTTTTGTTTTAGAATGCTTGACTCGATTTGCAATGGGATTTACCATTATTTTTTAAAGACATTTTACTAACCCCTCTGTTTTGTTTCGTTTTTGAATAAAATAAGCACTACTTCTTACTATTCAAACTGGATTAAATCGCTTTCTTTTTTAACATGCTTACTAGAGAGTGACAGCATTTAGTGACATGATGTCAGCCCGTCTTCGCATAAAACAAAGTTCTATGTCACACAAGGAATTTTGCAAAGGCACTCCGAGTAAACCTGGGAAACTCGGGGAATTTGGAAATGTCAACTTGGTAGACACCCTGTTGCCAGAATGCTTAGCCGTGAAGTCACCCTCTGCCTTATACACAAATTCTTCCTTTAGGCGTGGCTGCATGACAGTGCGAATTTCGTCTTACACAGTTGAAACTCGAAATAATGAAACTGCTGGGGAGAGTGAAAAATTTCACTTTTGCTGGAATGTCGTTGGGGCGAGAATGAGACAAAAAGGACATGAAAATGGCTTGTAAAATAAATCTTTATTGCCAAAGTAGGGAAGCTTACTTTGCCGAGCCTTGCCTGGACACTGCAAAACGAGGTCCATTGCCACACCATCGTTGTGCTCGCCAATAAACAAATGAATTGTGTCAAACGTCTAACATATCCTGCGGGTTTATCATCTTCTGTTGTTTTTGCCCTTGTTGGTCCTTAGCGTCGTCAGTTTCGCACACATTACTTACGATAGCCTTCTTGGTCATCTCATCGTGCACAACATCTTCACTGGTGCATACAAACTCGTCGACGCCGAGGGCATCTGAAACTTTGTTTTCCATGGCACAAAGTTCACCCCATGTCAGTGATGCGGCACTGCACTGGCAACACTGTCATCGAGTATGCCTTTGGTGCTGCTAGATCAGGGCATGATGCCTGCTGAGTGGCAATGAAGCCAACACGCTTAAAACAATTTGCAATCACAGCCGAACATGTCGCAACCCATGCGGCAGCCACTATCTCAAGTGCCACGAACAAGTCAGTGGGATGCTTGACCTGGAGGTTCAGCAGCAGACGCCGTGCCTGACTCGTGATAACATCAGAACTCTTGCCCAGAAGTGGCCTGTTTAATCAGTTCAGTACTGGGGCAGATTATACACATCCTAACCCCTTCCTTGTGCTTATGGTATTTCAATTAAACCTGCTGCCAAGCGAGCGGTTGAGAAGGGATGTAAAGGTTCAGCCTGTTTTTGTGAACTGTGTCCTGCAGAAGGTTGCCATCTCTTGCTGCAGTGTTGACCAAGGAGCTGCAGCTGCGGAAGCAGGGGGAAGTCCTACCGGGAGGGGAGCGGTACCTTCGGCAAACTCTGGAAGCCCTGAAGAAGATGGACAAAGGGAAGGACCAGAGCGTAAGCGCATCTTGCCATCACACACTCTCATTTCACTTCACAGAGAAGGAGCCCCTAAACCAATTTTGATAATTCAAAGAAAAATCGCGTGCTGCTTGCCACGCCCTTTTTCGTTCTCTTCTTCACACGTCGTGATGCCAACAGGGTCGGGCTCGTGACGTCAGCATGATAAAAGCTGTCGATTGGTCCGTATACGAAGGACATCAGTTCTAATTCGTGTGCTAGCATGCCTTTGTGGTGCAGATGTACGCCCGCTCTTCCTCATGTGTCGCTTGCCTGCCATGCACAACAAAATTATGCCACCTCATGTATCAAGTTTTGCGACAGCAGCGTTTAGCTGAAAAGAACAAACTTCTAATTAGTGGAAATTGTAAAAGGTATCTTGTGAGTCCTTCACTCTAATAGACATCTTTGTGTGGTTTATTTTAGCCAGTAATCCTTAATCTTTGTTTCATAAATTGCGTTTAAGCGGTTCCACATTAGAGGAAATCTAAGAGGGGTTCTAATCAAAAACCATTTTATGGGTATGGTGTACAGTCCTTTTGGCTAAGAATAATTTTAGTATCTTATGAGTACATTTATGCTGTACCATCCTCTTACATGATTTTAGAGGAAAATGCAGGTCTATGTAGAAAGCTTTGATATAGGGAAGCCATAAGGCTTCGGGGTATGCAACAAACTGTACTGGGTACAGTGGAGGTGTATGTGAAGGCTTGGGTAGATATTGGAGTGGCAGTTGGACTTCCGAAAGGTGCGAGAATTCCTTTCTGCTGTTTTGCTGTCTTTGGTGTAAGAGTTGCTTGAATTGGCATAGGTCTCAGAAGGTCGTTCTTTTTTTCATATATTTTATGTACTTATTTTCAATGAAGCTTTAACTTTATTCGCTCCCTTACATATAACAGGGCAAATGCATGAAATTTAGGAATGTATGTGGAAACATTGCAGTAGCTTTACTCTAACGTTGTGAATGTTGCAGCACTTCAAATCCTAAGCTGGATTTTGTGGGCAGGTTTCCTAAACGTTGAGCTTCCATGCAAACCTTCCATGCCCTATCAGCTTTTTTGCACCAGTTCAATGCTGCCAGTCACTCTCGATGCACCATTTGCACTGATGTGTGTGTGCTCTCGTCACATTCAGTTTCGTATAATGAACCTTCTGTAGCCATTGATCTGTGCCTGGCGTATTTTGTCCGAACAGTGTTGAGACTCACACGCTGCTTGGCTAGTTAAAGCTACAGTAGCGAGATGCAAGTAGAGCTTGTTCAGTAATGTTACTGTGAAGTAGACCAACTTAGTAGGCATGTGTATCACCAACCAAGGAAAAAGAAGGAAACAGTTAAATATTTTATGAGGAAAAAACAATGAGTGATGAAATTAAACAAAATTTGGAAACAAGAAGTAGGCAGCAACTAATTAAAGAACATCGTACACTTGTTGTAAATCATAGATAAGAAATTGTTAGGTAAAATAGTAACAGAATCCAAGCACTTCATTGAAATTAAAAGCCTTTGGAAAAGTACAGGCAAGTGGCTTGCTTACCAAACATTTCAAAGAGCAGTGACAAGCAACAAGGATGTGTAATTTGGCAGCAACTATTAGCTGAGGTTTACTGCATTAAAGAGCTGTGTGTGCACGAAGCATCTTTTTAATTGTGGCAGAAGCCAATAGTAATAGATGACAGAAGCCGATAGGAATGGAAGAATGCGTCCCTTAGAATCATGTAGGCACAGAAAGCCAGTAGGATGAATTGAAGCTTCTGGAACGGATTTGGGCAGTTTGGCGGACAGGGAGAACATGGCCTTTATTGCCTAGGCCTGTGTTACTCCGACTGTCTGCGAACCAGTCTTTGGGAGGTTTCACAGGGGCCCAGTGGAAGAGCTCTAAAGCAACATTATGAACACATACTACTCATCGGAAAAGTGACTCAGTGGACAAGGCATCTGCTATGACCTACCTACATGAAGCTGCTTGCTTCAGATCAATTCAGTTCAAACTGCAAATAGGATAAACAAGTTTATCGTTAATGTTCCACATTTTCAGCACGAAGCATTAAATTATGCCCGACCTCTTCTAAGGTCGTTTTGTTTGCAGGCTGCCAGTGGCATGTAATACTCACAGAATGTTGCCTCAATCCTACCAGAGGTCTCTGCTTACCTAGGCTAAATGTCTTCTGCTCAGAACATCTTGGAGAGCCAGGAGGATCAAGCAAACATCTGCACTCTGTGCATCTGTGCCGATTCATCTGTGCCGATTCCTTGTGCTTGCTGCCTTGGGGAGCGTCACAGACAGTGCTGTGATGCAATGTCTGTAGAGGAAACACACAGCCATTGCATTGTGTGGAACACCACAGAAGCTGGCAATGCCAGCAACAGCTTGGCGCATGGAACCGCAGCTTCCCAGAGTGTAGACTTGACTCATAGCACGAACAAAGAAGAGAGAGCTACAATGACGTAAGACTCTAGCACTGGCTCGCTTCTCGGGGAAAAAAAAAAAGGCAGCTTGGCATAGTCTAGGCATCATTCAACTGAGTGACCACTGAGGGAAGGTTTCACTGGAAAGGACAGCTGCTGCATTGTGTTGCCCAACGATTATGTTTACTGGATCTTAGCATGTAATATTTTTCTCCAGAAAAAATAATAATATTGATATGCTTGTTAGAAATGAGTAGATAATCGAGGCCACGCATACCGCACCCTGCAGTCATTGGTGACAAGCCTGTCTCACGTAGAGCATTTCCTGCATGTATTTCTGCACATATGGTGAAAAATGCACACTGTACATTCATGTTGGTAGCTTCCAGCATCTGTTGTACATAGGCATGCTGTGCCGCTGGGGTTAATGCTGCTAGCCCATTGCCGCCTCTGTATGGCATTTTTGTGGACAAAAACAATATGCCATGTCTTTGATATGTGTTGTTTGTGTTTGACATAAACAAGCAATTATTTGGGTTAAGAGTAGTCATTGATTACAACCCTAACTATCGCTAGGGTTGTAATGGTAGCTCAGTTGGGGCAGACCAGCCTCTGGGCCTTAGCACGACGAAGAGCTCCATGTTCTCTCGTTAACTTTTCGGAATGACGCATTCGCGATGCCCAAGCGACTTGCAGGCAAGTGACAGACTTGCTCACACATTTCGACAGCCAAACGTTTCCATGTTGTTTGGGCCTGGCACTGGAGGTACAGCCCTGAAATCTGGAATTGATGGCCAAGACGCAGTTATGCATGCAAAATTTAGGGAGACATGGCCTTCCGTATTTGCAGCACTGTCTCGCGGTAAGCAGCATCATAATTGCTCAGATATGGGAATTTGCTTCAGGAGCCAGATTTGGTGGCCAGTTCTTACATAGTTGCCCTTAATAGTTGTTACAGACTTAACTGTTAGTACTAGCAGTATGCAGGAAGTCAGTACACTGGACTGCTCTTACTGACACTTGCAAGTTTTCTGCATATTGCAGTGTCTTGAAACGACTGTGCTCTGAAGCAAGCCAAAGTAGAATAAAACTTTTTTGTCTTCTTTGTTGGGCATAAAGTGCCTCATTTATATTTTCTGCATGGTCGCAGAAGGATGGATTTGAAGACACAGCCGAGGACGTGGATGACATCGACGACATGCCATGTAAGTGTAACTGTGTGCAATGTATGACTTGATGGCTACCCCTTGAGAAAGTTCTGCATGTAGCCCATGTCTGGCATGATTAAATGAAGGGTGCATAATGTACGAGTAGTGTGAAGCCCTTACCATTTCCTTATAAATACTAGGGCGAACGCACAAAATTTGCAGATTCTTATGAAAACGTTTCGGTAACATTACTTTAAATTGTTATGGGCTTTTCACTCTCTACTGCTTTGCAGGCTAGCTAACCTTTTGTATGCCCCCTTCCCCTCTCACTTTTTGTTACCGATGCAGTGTTTCCAATCACTCTCACCATTTGCAATGAGTTGTGCACGTGTGCCTCCTGTAGTCATTCAGTTATGTACAAACAGGCTGACATGGCTTACTTGCACTCTGGAGCACAGTCATAACCGACGGCGTTTTAGGGAATTGAGCATTTAGATGTGGCAAGCCCTCTGTTCAGTGCATCCAGTACAGCAAGACTACAGGTAACGACTGATTTTTTGGACATGCCCGATAATTCAGTCGTCTTTGCGGCACCACCACACGTACCCCATAGAGTCACTGTATAAGAACGTCGGAAATTTCAGACGCAAGAACCCTTCGCCGTCTGATTTTCCTGACTTTTTGCCGTGGTCACAGGTTCGTAACGGCATTGAACAAAGCCACCACCGCTGCCATTTCGATTATCTCGCAGCCTTGAATAAGTGCTCTCACACGTAGATCCGCTGTCAGCCGAAGCCCCCACTTGCGACAACGATATGCCTAGCTGCTTCGATGTTCGCTAGCAAGCTTCTTGCTGTTTGGTGCCATGTTTTTCATTTGAAGAATTCGCCACTGTCAGCAATGGCGCTGACTCCACCTTTGTAATCCTCGCCGGTGGCTTCGAAGCTCGTGAAACACGGCACATTGCATAATGCAGGTTTCCAAAAGTCAGCTTCGCCTCGATACAGCAATGTTACGCGGTGAAGCATATGCAGTGTATTGCAGTGAAGCATGCCAAGCGTCGGAAAGGGGCAATTGTCACGGGACACAGTATGTATTCCTTAATTACACATGTGCACACCCGCTGTCTTCATTCATAGTACGAACACCGGTACGCCTAAGTGTGCTGGCAGACCTTCAGAGCTACTTTGGACATGCCTGTAGTGATTTGAGCCATTGAGGGCAATAAAAGACATGCGTTCATTTTTTAGGGCTGCCTGATTTTTCGAACGCTTTCGCGGCCCCTAGGGAGTCCAAAAAAATTGGGCGATGACTGCACTCAGGGCTATACCAAAGGGGCAAACATTGAGTCAAGCTAGCATGGTAGATTAATGTTTCAAAATGAAATTCAGAGATCATCAAAGTTTATTGAGAACTGAGCACTCCTAAACGGGGACATGGGCTTTAAAATGTATTTTTCGTTAATTTTGGTTCAGTCTAAATGAAGATTCAGACTTGTGATGAGTTTTTCAGTGATATCAAATCTATAAGTTGCACTGGTTCAAAAAGTATTAACATTTGAAAACAAATTTAATGCATATTTCTTACAGGGTTTTTTGGCAATTTCATCTTGCCAAACACAAAACGTAAGTGCATGGCCCCAATGCCAAAGACTTAGCCTAGGGGTGCTGCTATTTTTATTGATTTGAAAGTATTTTCTGGGTAAGATAACAGACCAACTTGTATTGTATGTATTAATGTGATAGCGTTAAGGGCCCCGTGGTGCAGAAAACCCGGTGTCGGCTTCGGTGGCATTGTCCGTTAGAGAAAAATAATCCCAAACCATGCAGGCCCTCCGCGTGGCGCATAGGAATTACTGAAATAATTCAATTTCTTAAAGTAAAATGTGTTGGAATATTTGTAGAGTATGACTTACGCACAATCTACAGACATGATAGTGTCGGATAGTAATTTGAATATGTGAGAAAACAGTTCTGTTATGTGGAAACTCAAACACAAACCCCTTTTCCAGCTGCCATTTGAAGTCTGTCTTAGTGGCTGTGGATGCCAGGTGTGGATACCAAGGGGACCTAGTGAGTGGGTTGTTGTCTGTAACTTAACGGACACGTACTTATGCGTACATGAGTAATTATGAATATCCTAATTATGAATGAGGTAATTATGCAAAGTGAATGGTGATTGTGATAGTTGATCGTAAACAAAGTCAATTAATGGATTTGAAATGAAAGCTTGGTGCACATCGGTCTGGGTGGAAATCGAACCTGGGCCTCCAGGTTGCGAGACAAGCATGCTTCCCCAATGCCACGGCAGCTCCATGGTTCTGGCTAACTAAAGGTGTGCCTAGTGCGTGCATCATCAGATTTTATTATTTTTTCCATATTTTCGGCTTTTTAGGACCTGCATCCCTTTAACTCTTTCCATACCGCTCCCATTGAGAATATTTAGCCTGCTAATGATTGTTTGAAGCGCTACTTTTGAGATCTTCGGCACCGCTCTTGGACATACTGCGCTATCAAACGTGAAGGAGGAGAACTATATTTTTGTTTTCTAAGCAGTTTGCTTTTTTCCCACCAAGCGGCGATTTTTGAACATGCTTTCAACTTTCACGATCATCAAAGCAGAATGTAAAGATGGCCGCCTGCTAATATTGGTTTGAAATGCTGCTTTCGAGACCACACCGCTCATGGACACACTGTGCCATTGGACGTAAAGGAGGAGAGCTATATTTTTGTTTTCTAAGCAGTTCGATTTTTTTCGCGCCAGGCGAGAACACGCTCCAAAGTTTCACGATCATCAAAGTAGAAGGCAAAAATGTCCACCTCCGGGAGCGGCACATGCACTTTGAAAGATCGCAGGTGTCATGATTCCGCTGCATCTGCGGCTGATTTTATCAATGGATCAAACGGCAGCAAGTCTCGTGATGCTGCCTTTTTGGCGGACTTTTGACTCTGATAGTGATGACGACGCAAACCAGCCCGGAACATCAGCAGCCGAAGCTTGGCACGCCGAACTGTAGTGCTTGCTTTGTTAGTAGTGTGGTTTGCTGGGCCAGTTGGTGCATGGTAAACGTAAAAGGGGTTTCAGCAAGTACAAACGTATACGTACGGACGTGTCCTGTCCGTTTCTTCTTGCTAGTGCTTGCAGTTAAATTTTTGTCGTACAATACCTGTTCAATGAAAAATTTTTATTCTTTTCAGAGGTGATGCCTATTAGACAGGAATACATTTTGGATGTCTCACAATTTTTGGTACATATTTTTCTTGGTAGTTTCTTAGTAGTTTCTTTTCTTTATAAACTTTGTTCAATATTATCCCACATTCTTGATTATGGCAGTTTATATCTCTTTTATGGCATAAATCTCGTTAATAAAACTTTTATGCCTGAAAAGCACATTAATTCTGCTTTTTGTGTATGTATTACATAAAATATTGATTGCAGTAGTTCCTTCAGAAAAAAAGAAATCTGGCGTAACCTACAAAAAACACCTATTTTCCCCGTGGTAGGGAATGAGTTTTAAAGGTCAACTGCAACATGTAAAAAGTCCAGTTTCAGATAAGTTAGACATACGGTAACCTCAGTGGATAATTTTAAGCTTAAAATGTGATTAGATAATTTTAAGCTTGAAATGTGAATGCGTATGTCACAAAATGCTCGCAAAAATCATTCTTTTTCATGTTGAAACTGAATAAAAAAGATACCATTACCACTCGCCGGAAGTGACGTATGACAAACTGGAGAGAACCAGCGCACGAGTCATCTGCTTCCTTCCTTGTACCACTCCCGTGTATCAGTGAACAGGTCCTGCACATCTGCTAGTTGCTTTGCGAGCTGTGCCCAGGTCGTTGCGCGCCCACGACGTTGTTTTAGTTCGAAGGATTGTTTTCGGAGTCGAGCCGATTTTCTGCATCTGGTTGTCTACGTTTAGCAAGCAGAGCCTAAGTGCGTTCCGTCTCCGTTTGGAGATGAGTGTGGCCAAGCTGAAGATGCGGATACAGAAAACGCAAGCGGGATCCACGTGCTGCACGGTTACTCTACATTGGCTAAAATTGGATGCTCTACAGTCTAGCATGGCTGGTGTGGAAATAGAACACGTCCTATCTCACGCCGGAGCTGCTGGAGCACAGCGCATTATGCGCTAGCTTGGCTGACTAAAGCGAGCGTGTTGAGTTTGCATCTTTGACAGACAAAGCGCTTGTTCGCTGGATGCTTTCGCTATGGCAACATCTGATCGCCTCGCTGCTGCGCGCCACATTTCACGTGCTAGAGGGCAAAATTTTAGTGAACTTAGTGTCACTGGCATGACGTATCTGCCTCACCGGCCACCGCCTAGCACGCTGGAAACGGCGGACAATATCCGTGCCTTTAACCTTTCCTACCTTAGACCACGGTGCCTTTGACCGAGTTGACCGAGCAGGCAACTACTGCCACCTGTAGTAAAGGATGAAAAGTAGCTGAGGCGGGCTACAGAGATCTACCCTCTAGCCTGGCCGTGGGCTTGGTGCACACTGCACGTAAAGTCACAGCGGGACAGGCTGGGCTTGGGCTCTGGTAAAGTTTCGCCTGTTTTGCTCTGGTGGCACCACATCCCGGCATCGCTTGCCGCCGCTTCTACACCATGGCCACTGCATCGCGTTCTGCTTTGTGACAAATGCAGCACGCTGTTCCTGCTGACATTGTTTCCGGCGCTGTGTCAGAAAGGCATTCGTTCATCTACTTCGACGCATCCAATGTGGAGACGCGTGAAATGTCCCGAAGATGATGCGTCACCGAAAATGATTGTTCGAAAATAGCGCCCTTGGATACAACTTGTACCTGTGTTTTTCGTTTGCCGTTGCAGCTTACAGTGCTTTTAGTGATGCCAAGAAAGCGTGTGGCAAGCAGATCTTGCATGTGTAAGTGGCTGCTTGCGGATGTAGCCTGTGCAGCTTCGTCAAGTGCACTTTACATGCTTTGTGTGCGGTGGCTGGTTTGTGTCGCACTTGCCTGCATTGCCACGGTGCATGCTTGTGCCTTGAAAGCTGGGACAGGAAAGATGTGTCCTGCCTTCTTCTATGCAGCTGCACAGTCATTGCTCGTGTTCGAGCACGTGTTTGAACACCCGAAAGTCACGCAATGTATCTGCATTCATGCAACAGCTCAAATCACATGCGCAGCGAGAAAGCATGTCGAGAGAGAGACGCCCATCAACTTTCATATGTTGAGCGAGCACTGTGCCTCGGGGCCTAGGCCGAACTGAGACATCAGCAGTCATGTACGGTTCTGGGACTTTTGGCATATCCACATCACTACTGCTTACCGCCAGGTGCATGCGTCGTCAGCTTAGGCATTATCTAAAGGCTGCTAACAAGAAAATTGGACAATTACCAACCCTGTGGCTTTTCCAAGATTACATTGATAGTAAAGCTATGCATTTATAGCCAATTTAGCCCTAGTGAAAAGGGAGAATTGGATCTTAGACCAAGAAATTTAAAAATAAAAATAATTAGTCTTCGAGTTATGGGGCTCAATATTTCTGCATGTATATTTAGTTTTATGTGCTAAGCTTAAGTTGAAACTCTGCTTGGTGTTCTAGGTTAGGAAGAGCAGTAAGGTCGGTCTCATTGCATTTCTTGACTCACGCAGAGGCCATTGATGCCTTGTTAAGGGAAATCAGAAGAACTAACATTTTGCAAACCTCATATTTGAAATAAGCGCATGAATTAACTGCATGTACAAATTTTGAGAACCGCAACTTAACCCTTTGAGGGTCAATTTCTTTTTGCCAAATTTTACTCCGTAGGGTTGAATTTTTTTATTGCACACTTAAAATCTTTCAACTTGCCTATTTTGGAAGAAAATTACTGCACTTTTTTAGGGTAACCGTAGAGGGACAAAAATAAAATATTTTCTGTAGGTAAAGATGTATTATTTATTCATGCGTACAGATGGCCTTGCACAAATACTTATGTTAAAGGGACGCCAAAGGGAAATATTAAGTCAAGCTGAAGTGATAAATGAGTGTTCGAGAAACACTAAGGCGTCAATAATATTGAAAACAGAGCCTTCAAAATCGAGAAATTGAGGTAAATGCAGGACATGATTAGAGACTACCCTGGGACATTGAAGTACTTGCTCGATGACGGAAGCACTCCTCAGTTAAATTCTGTCCCTAGTACTCAACCGGCCGTTGCAAAAAAAAAAAAACAACCTTGTGTTATATTATAAGATGAAATAAAATGCTGCTTGCCCATTTCTATTTCATTTTTAGAAAAAAGAACTATTGAAATTACCCTTGACAACAACGCGCGCGGTCGAAAGCTGTTGTTTTCGCTCGACTCCATGCCACCCATGCTTTCATGTTTCAGTAGTTTCGTTATCGCATAGGGCTCTGCTGATTTTGCTGGCTTGCGAAACTCGCACAAACTGCAAGTAGCCGAGAATTTAACTTCCATGTGATGTTGCGGGAATGGTCTACGCACGCCACTTGACCAAAAAGCAGCTGCAGTGGCGAATCCACCACCCTGTCTTGGCTTGGTACCGCCGTCTGTTGTGCGCCGTTTTACTTACCGATAGCAGCAAGGGGTGGTGATGGTGTATGCAACGTCACCACTCCCCCGGTTGGGTGGCGGAAGATTTGAATTTCAAAAAGAGGTATTCGGACCCTCCAGATGCAATTTTCTCGTAAACTAAGTCTTTCCTTGTCACGAAACAGGCGTTGCGAGGTTTCTGGAATGGTACTTAAACAGACCATGCCGACTTAGTATTTGCCTTTAGTGTTCCTTGAAGAATAAAAATGTAGATTCACTGAAATAGATATATTCCGATTTTGTACTTGGGCAGCAGTCTTCATTGGATGAATCACTGCTTGGTTCACTTCCAGCGGAGCAACCAGCGTGCACGCCCATAGCATAATCGAACGTGTATGTGAGCGCACACAGGAAAATTATATGGTTGTGCACCCAACAGAAAAATCAAACTCGTCAGAAACTTGCACTAATTCTTTGTCGCATTGCCAACGAGCGGCAATCAGCTTTCATGAGTATTGAGAGAAGAAACAGGCATGGCAGCATTGTTTGTAAATAGCAGTACCTGACTGTGAGCAGATGTAATCGCACCCCTGTGAGCAATAAACAAGCAAGCATCGTGCACTGATCCTTAAGGGATTAGAAACCAGATAGACATAAATTTTTACGAGTGCAATGAACAAAACCTTACCTTACCGCCTCATGCCGCTGCGTGAGCGGATGCTGAAACGCCAGCGTAAAGAAGCCATGGAATGAAAACCAAAAGACTACGGAGCGAAAAAAAACAAAATTCTTTTAGCCACACAGGATGGCAGCACTTGCTAGGCAAGAAAAAGTTGATAAATTAGCGCGCTTTTCATACATAAGGATGGGGCCGTAAATATATGGCATCGATCATATGGAACATGTTTACGCCTTTGACTCTGAAAGGGTTAAAGGGCCCCTAATCAACCCCAAGGCTGAAAATTTGTTGTGTAGTGGTAGTTGTGTACGAGTTGCAATGAACATGTAGCCGCAAAAGTTTTTGAGAATGATGCCGTCAAACCAGAGTGGCAGGTATTTGATGATCAAGCATGTGGCCACTGCTTGCATCTCTCTCTCCTTTGTCTCTCCTCTTGAGCAGTCTCTTCTCCTCGCCATGTGCTTTTCTAAACTCCTCTAAATGGCACATGGACAATATGTCATTACTAAAGTCATGCTCACCCTTCTTTTTTCTTCTTTCTAAGCACCATGCACATCCTGTTACTCTTGTTTTTTGGCTACCCATTGTCGCTGCCATGCCAAACCGTGCCCTGTGCTCCTGCGAAGCAGTGCTGCAATGGACCCTATGCTGTAAATTATATCATACGCGACCACCGCCCATTTTGTTTACAATACATTATTGGAGGCTCGACAACCCACTGCACGTATAGAAAGAAGCAAGTGCCAGCAAACGGACGAAGGATATCCACCAGTGCTTTGCCAGACCTGCAACATGATACTGTACCACCGTGTTTAGCACAGATACCGTTTGCAGGGTGAACATCATCAGCACCTCCAAGAAAGATTACAGCGGAAGCATCGCATCGGTGTGAAAACGGACTTGCATTATGTGTTTCTCTCCCTCTTTTTCTTCCTTCTTTTTTTTTTTAAGCTTTCGTAAATGTGTACTTGAAACATCAATGATGTTGCACCGCAAATCGCAAACTGAAACAAGAAACACATGTGCGCACGTGCATGCTGCTGGCATCAGCTGCATGGAGGCTCGCGAGCTGACGGACTGGAAGTTGTAGGTCCTTGTAGGCCAACAAGTCGACAGTGTTTACCTTGTTGATGGTACATGGAGCACCCTGTTGACATCATAATGTGCAAACAGGCACCAAAAAGGCCAGGAGAAAAGCACGGGATCATTTATTGAATTTGCGGCGTCCCCGCACTGTGTAGCTCTTCTACATTCACCAAAGATTGTCGTCATGGCATTCAGTACGTGATAAGCATGCTTATTTAAAATGTGTAAATAAATGTTTGAGGTTCTTTGAGGCCCTATAAATAGTAAAGATAAAAAAAGATATAAAGATATAAAAAAATTATTGGTCTTTGACCCAACCATCTCCCTAAGTGATAAAATGACGTAATGGTAGAACAGGAGAGGCAGTAACAAGGTCAGTTAGTAGGAAAGGCTGAAGGGATGTCCGAAAATAAGCATTTAACAGGTTATCAGGTTAACAGGTTTAACAGGTTGTCAGTGCTAATTAGGACTGGAGGAAGGAAAAACTTGTTCCTAAGAAAAGAGGAATCCATTGCTGCCTGCTCGGCCTGCAGCTAGTTGCTTTGCAGCCTCATAGAGGCTTTCCCTGCCAATAGAGAGTCTTAGATGAGAAGCATGAATTATTGCCATTGTTAGTACAGTATTATATTTTGCGCAGGTTGGTCACAGGCCTTGGCTTCCTCACCAACGTTTTTATAGCTGCATAGTTCATAAAGAAAGTGGAAGTGCTCAAAAGGAGGGATTAGCTGTGGTTGTGAAAAGAGACTGAAAGTGCTTTAGCTGCGGTGTAGTGTTGGGCAGCTGCGACTTTTCACTCTCCTTGTTCACCGACAGCTATCCATACACAAGGCAGCATAGTACACCTAAGAACCTCGAAATTTAATGCTGCGAGTGTGATTGTCAGATTGAGATTGACTGTGCTGGTACAAGTATGAAAGCTGCATAATAATTATAGCCGTTTACAATACCCGCTTGACTCTGTTCCATTTATAACATCAGAAACTTATCTCGCCTTTACTGTATTTTCTTGTATAAGACCCGTCCTGATGTAACATTTAAAAAAGTTTCGCTGAATACTGAATATTGAATGCATGGCATTTGGTATCAGTTGATACCGTCGCTCAATGTTTTAAGCCTATTGGAATATGTAATGATTGATAATATTGTCAGAGGACTGTTATCTTTGGGAGTATGTCAATCAGGCGTAGTAAGCTGCGGTAACTATCTCGTGTAAGTATGACCATCTTTATAGCATTACTCGAATCAAAGAAGAAATTTTACTTCAGTAATTAGAAACTCGTCGCATGGTAGCGCTCTTCTGTCTATTTCACAGGTACATTTAGATCAATACATCTCGCAGTCTGCCAACTCGCGCACCTGTGCGCACGTAACGGCGTCTTCACAACACATCCAGTTTCATGTGCATACATGGTCAAACGCAGCCATTTAACTCATCATCACTGCCTCGCACTATTGCACATTGGAACAGTCTTCCAGGCCACATCACATCCATGTCTAACGACGAAACTTTTCGTGATAACCTGAATACGCTCTTTGATAACACTGCCTTTTTTTTTTTCTTGTTTCTGATGCTACATTTTTCTTTTCTGCACAATCTGTAACCCCCCTTACTCAGTGCCTTTCAGTGGGCCTGTAAGGTATTATGAATAAAGAGATAAATAATATTGAGAATGGCAGTGATGAATAATGAAGTAAAACTTCATCAGTGGCTCTGAAATCTTGAATAAATGTTTGTGTAGTCTGTAGCCAGTGTTTACATTTCGTATACATTATTTACAATGTTGTCTGCGATTTTAGCAGGTACAGTCACCAGCCCTAAGTGTAAGAGTCGGTCCCTGCCAAGATATTGAAAATTAACATGACTGTATTGCACAAGTAAATGGTAGTACACTCTCCTTTGTATGTGGTGCAAGTCGGCTGTTGTTTCTGCTTCCTACTGTATACGCTACCGTTTGCCACAAGTAGGACCTCGTTCATACACTTTGGAAAAAAATGCAAGAAAAGAATTTGTACTAGCCGGGTAAATGTACGATCCAAAGTCACTAATCCATTTCTTAGACTCAACTGTAGCTGACATCTATGTAATAATTCTATAATCTATGCGCTAATTCTTGCTGCACAAGGTACTGACGTGCGCTGAGCTAGTGAGGCTTGGGCGGCACGAGGCATGCATCGTCGTTTTCGCGGCTTCGTCAGGCATATGTTTCTGCTCCTTAAATTGGGCCTAGGTCAGCAGCTTCTTTTAGCCGGGCATTTTGGCAGGATGTTTTGACGTGCCCTCTCAGTGCGAAACGTTGTGGCATGAGGCGCCAATGCGCATTTGAGCTGGCGGGGTGCGAGAGGACCGAGGTGCTCGTCATTTTCGTTTCACGTATAGGAAATGCAATCCGTAGGTGTTGCCAGAGTGCAGTGCCGCCAGGGAAAAAAAAAAAAGAAATGTGACGCTGACTTCGCACCACCTGCAGCAGGGAATGGTGGGGTGTTTTGGTTATCACCTGTTAAAAGTGTGCAGAACACTTTCGATGAGCAAAACGAGAACAAGGTGAAAGCAGGAGCCTGGCTCCTGCTTTCGCCTTGTTCTCGTTTTGCTCATTGTCTTGAATTTCCATCTCCCGCCTTCCCCGTGTTTTCCCCAGAACATTTTCAGTGGCAGCATGCCGCGTGTGCTGTGAAACGGAACAGATAAGTGAAGGTGCTTGTTGCGTAGGGTTGGTACATTCAATAGCTGTGAATGTGGCATGCGACGACCCTCGAGGAGATTTCTGGTACTGGGATAGGAAACTGAATACTTACCAGCGTTTTCACTTGACATGGGCGAGTGAGCACTGTGGGGAAGCTGCTGTGGCTACTGTTTTTGATTGCATGGACCTCATGTCTCCTTGTTTTATATGAGATCTAGTGACCAGAAAATGTGTCATACGATTGCATTTTGGTGACATACTGAACGTTGGTTCCGAAAGATTGTGTTTACTGGGAACTTATCAACCAGTAAAATATGCATAACTGTATTGGATCATTTTTTGTGTTTTTGTTCGGGAACGTTGGCGCCAGAAAATCGTACAAAATGGGATTGTGTCGTTGTGGTTATGGTTGTGGGTATTATCAGTTCGAAATTCTGGGCTATTCTTTCAGGTGATGACCTTCCAGGGGCAGAAGAAGAAGAGAAGGACCTCGATCTGGCATGTTGTGCCAACATCAAACTGCCCGAGGTGGCTGAGCAAGGTATGCATACAGTGAAACTTTGGTTCAGCCTACTTTATCACATTAATCATAAAGGTGCTTTACTCATGGTTGCTTTAAATTCTCTTGCAATGAAAATTTGCGTAAATACTGTGCCCATATTTGTATGGTATTTGTGAGTATTCTGTGCTTGTATTAGGGTTCACTAATATCACCACACACCTCTGAAGTGTGGTGAAAATACACCTTGTTTTTAATTTCCAACTGAAAAGTGTAATTCGGGCTCTATTTGGAGGCGTGCTTTGGGCATGTTGTTTTTTTCTTCTTCTTTCCTTCTCGGTGTCTATTTCAACTGCTGAGTTATGAAAGAAAGTTCTTACGTGATCCCCCACACATCTAGGGTACAAATTGATGCGTCATCAGCAGCAGCTTTGTCCAAAAATGAAAGCACCTTGAAACGGTGTCACTTGCTTACAAATCCAGACACAATTTTCTACCTTGTTGGTTCACTCTCATGTTACTATAAGGGCATTCGAATAGCAAAATTTTCTAATCGAATGAAATATGAATATTTCAAAAAAATGACCTTAAAATATTGAATCAAATAATGAATATTCCCAATTTCAAAAAAAGAAGTGAAATCAAAAGTTCCTTGGAGCCTGTTGGCAACAGAAGGCTTCTTTGCATATTTTGGCACATGGAATACTGTTAAAGGAGTCCTGAAGCACCCCTCTGGCTTGGTGAAAAAACATTCCTCGAATAGGATATCATCATCATCATCATCATCATCATCATCATCATCATCCTATTTTATGTCCAGTGCAGGACCAAGGCCTCTACCTGCAATCTCCAATTACTGCTGTCCTACGCCAACTGATTCCAACTAGCGCCCGTGAATTTCCTAATTTCATTGCTCCACCTAGTCTTCTGCCATCCTCGACTGTGCTTCCCTTCTCTTCTACCCTAATAGTCCAACGGTTATCTAACCTGCGCATTACATGACTTGCCCAGCTCCATTTTTTTCTCTTAATTTCGATTTGATTATTGGCTATACTCGTTTGCTCCGTGATCTAAACCACTCTCTTTCTGTCTCTTAATGTTATGCCTCGCATTCCTCGTTCCATCGCTCTTTGTGCGGTCCTTAACTTGTTCTCAAGCTTCTTTTTCAGTCTCCAAGTCTCTGCCCCTAATGTCAGCACCGGTAAAATGCACTCATTGTACACCTTCCTTTTCAATGGTAATGGTAAGCTTCCAGTCGGGAGCTGACAATGCCTGCTGTATGTGATTCAACCCATTTTTATTCTTCTATGAATTTCCTTCTCATGATCAGGGTTCCCTGTGATATATTGAACTAGGTAAACATACTTCTTCAGACTCTAGAGGCTGACTGGTGATCCTGAACTCTTGTTCCCTTGCCCGGCTATTCGTCATTATCTTTGTCTTTTGCATATTAATCTTCAATCCAACTCTTACACTCTCTCTGTTAAGGTCCTCAATCATTGGTTGTAACTCGTCTGCGGTATCACTGAATAAAACAATGCCATTGGCAAACTGAAGATTGTTGAAATATTCGCTGTCGATCCTTACTCCTAAGCCTTTTCAGTTTAATCGCTTCAATACTTCTTCCAAGCTCACAGTGAATAAATAGCATAGGAGAGATTGTGTCTCCTTGTCTGACACCTTTCTTTATAGGTATCTTTCTACTTTTCTTGCGTAGAATTAAGGTGGCTGTGGAATTTCTCTAGATATTTTCTAGGGTATTTACGTAAGTGCTCTGTACTCTTTGATTAGACAATGCCTCTATGACTGCTGGTATCTCTACTGAATCAAATGCTTTTTCGTAATCTATGAAAGCCATATAGAGAGTATTCTGGGATTGTATTTTGGTTCACTAAAATCACCACACACCTCCGAAGTGTGATTCCTTCGGAAGTGTGTATTCTGCGGATTTCTCGATAACCTGGTTAATGACATGGACGTGATCCATTGTAGAGTATCCCTTCCTGAAGCCAGCCTGTTCCCTTGGTTGGCTAAAGTCCAGTGTTGCCCTTATTTTATTGCAAATTACCTTGGTGAATATATTATATAATACTGGGAGTAAGCTAATAGTTCTATAATTTTTCAATTCTTTAACGTCTCCCTTTTTGTGGCTTAGTACAATTTTTGCATTCTTCCAGTTTTCTGGGACCCTTGCAGTCGATTGGCACTTCGTATAGAGAGCTGCCAGTCTTCCAAGCATTACGTCTCCCCCATCTTTGAAGATCGACTGTTATTCTATCTTCTCCTGCCGCTCTTCCCCGTTTCATGTCTTGCAAGGCCCTTCTGACCTCATCGCTATAGTTATAGGAGGAGTTTCTGTATCCTGTTCATTACTGCCTTGAATGGACGTGTCCTGACTCCTCTGAGTACTGTACAAGACAGTATACAATGCTTCTGCTACTGTTACTGTATCTTCGAGATAGCTGATATTACCTGCATATCTTTCAGTGCATACATCTTAGTTTGCCCTATGCCAAGTTTCCTTCTCGCTGATTTCAGGCTGCGTCCATTTTTACGGCTTCTTCAGTCTTTCCCTCATTATAATTTCGAATATCCCTTATTTTCGCCTTGTTGATCAGTTTTGACAGTTCTGCGAATTCTACCTTATCTCTTGAGTTGGCCACTTTCATTCTTTGTCATTTCTTTATTAGGTCCTTTGTTACTTGGGAGAGCTTGCCTACTGGTTGCCTTGGTGCCTTGCCTCCCATTTCTATTGCTGCCTCTGAAGCCAGCCTAGTTATGGTTTCATTCATTACCTCTATGTCACCTTCATCTCTCTATTCTAAGGCTGCATATTTGTTTTGTAAACACCAGCCTGATGTTGTCTGCTTTTTCCCTTACAGCCTCTAGGTTGACCTGTTTCTTCTTGACTAATTTTCCTCTTTCTCTCTTCAAATTGAGGTTAATCCTTGCCCTCACTAACCTATGATCACTGCACTTTATCCTACCTATCACTTCTACATCCTGCACTATACTGGGATCAGCAGAAAGTATTAAGTCAATTTCATTTCTTGTTTCACCATTAGGGCTTTTCCAGGTCCACTTTCTGTTGCTAGGCTTCCTGAAAAAGGTGTTCATTATTTGAAGCTTATTCCTTTCTGCAAATTCTACCAGCATCTCTCCTCTAGCATTCCTAGAATCGATGCCATAGTTTCCAATTGCTTGTTCCCCAGCCTGCTTTTTCCCCACTTTTGCATTGAAGTCGCCAATTATTACAGCATACAGTAAAACCTCGCTTAACCGTACTCGCTTAAACAGTAGTCTCGTTTTAAAAGCAGTAAAGTCAAATCCCTGACTCAGCGGCCATTGAACATAATGTGTTTTGTATCCACATAAACCGTACCAGCTTATTGCGTACGGATCGGTTAACACATAGTGTTTCCACTTTTCATCACGCAAACACAGCGGCGCGTCGTCTCCATCGGGTCGCACGGCAGAACAACAAGCCTCAGAGATCGGAACCATGGATCAGAACAACGGCCTCCAAGCACCCTCTGCATATGCGCCTGAAGCCACATCGGCATGAACATCATTTTCGGCGCTGTGCCAGAGAGCGTTGTGGCGTCGTGTGAACAAGCAAATGCCACACACTGTACAGTGTAGTCAACAGTAGATACCTGTCCCGTGCCAGCGCAGAGTTCTTGTCACGTTCGGTAGTGCGAACGATGTCTAATTTTTCTTCTATGCTCAGCACCCGGCGTTTTTTTTTTTTTTTTCCGAGCTTCGGCATGACGCGAGCGATGCGAGTCGAAATGCGAAGCAGTTCCTTGGCAGTGCCACTGCGAACGCGAAGAGATGTTGGCTATGAGGTTCAACTTTTCGCCATTGTTGCCTCTGTTGTTGCTGAGGTATCGCCTAGTGGCAGTGATGAGGATGACACAGAAAGCGACAGCACGGATGATTCAGGCCTGACTGTTGCAGAAGCTGCACGTTACTGCAGTCTCATGAATGCAATCCTCATGACGAGAACAGCACCCCGCAATGAAAAAGGCGCCCCGCAACATCTGCTGCGCAACCGCGCCCGTGCACAGAGAATATGCAAGGCCAATGAGGAATCTGCCATGCGAGTGCTTGCCGAGAAGAGGTGGCTGGCTAAAAAGCTGGCTCGCAGCTTTAGTAAGTTTGAGGCCGCAGTTGTCGCTGTTAGGCCGCCGTGCCATCAAACGAAAATAACACTTTTGTCGCACAAAGTGAATACATGCTGCATGTTTTTTTCCCCTGTCATCGCACTCTCTCTGAGTTCCATTTTTGACAGGTAAATGGGCGATCTCATGCTATTTCGGTTAAGCAGTACTACCGTTTAGTACATACATTTCCCAAGCTCCGGCCAAGTACGATTTTAATGTGGTTTCACTGTACTTAGTTTGCACCTTTCTCATTGCTAATTTAACATCTTCATAAACCTGATCTACGTCCTCATCATCGTGACTGGATGTTGGAGCATAGGCCTGTACTACCTTTAATCTATACCTCTTATTAAGTGGGATTACGCCTACTGCTGCCCTCTCATTAATGCTGTAGAATTCGTCACTGTTGCCCCCTATGCCCTTATGGATTAGGAGTCCTACCCTGTACTGCTTCTTATCTGGGAGACCTCTATAGCAGAGGACATGTCCATTATTCTGCAATGTATAAGCCTCACCAGTTTTTCTAATCTCACTAAGGCCGAAGATATCCCAAACAATGTCCAATAGTTCCTCAAAGAGTCCTGCTAAGTTAGCCTTACTCGACAGAGTTCCGCGATTAAAGGTTGCCAGAGTCAGTTTCCATTGGTGGCCTGTCCAGGTCCGGAGATTCTTAGCACCCTCTGCTGCATTACAGGTCTCACCACAGCCTTGGTCAGGTGCTCTGCAGCTGCTGGGGACAGATGGCCATTGGTTAATTGCAGGAATCATGAGGGATGAGGTGGCCGAATACTGCACCAGGGAGGCCAATTCCTGTTCTGGTCCGGGAGTGTCTTTGTTGACGCTTAGTGGGCCTTCCTAATATGGTTGTACCTGGATTAGTAAAGCCCCACTCGCTCTCGGCATCTTTTGCCGGTGTCAGGCATCACTCCAAGCCTGCAGATGCTGCTGTGAAAATCTCGGCCAAATTTTGCAGTCATGCGAGGCACATAGAGCTCACAAGCAGCGCACGAAGTCACCTTTCTTTCTTTCAAATTCTCTCTTCTCAACAGAAACCTCCTCACTCTTTTCAGGCTGCTTTATTTTTTCATAAAGCAAATTCCCGTACGTGGCTGCTATTGGCCAGTAGCTGACGTGAATCAAGAAGGGTGTTTGGATCAGTATGCTTCTTCCTACTGTTACTGTGTGTATTCATTGACGCAGTTTAATAAGCAGGCTGAAGTAAGTGAATATCTGCTTTTGAATGTCGATAGTAATTACATACTTCCGGACGAAGCCAACCGTCGTCTGCTCACGTTCAGCTGCGGCCACCCATGTAAGAATTACTGTTTGACCACCACATTTCGACTAGTTTCGAACACTCAACTAGGTTCAAACCAAGCAAAATTGAAGGTCAGACCACATGCATGCTTGCCAGCATGTACTCACTCCTGGCCACTCCTGGCTAGACGCCTTGGCTTCGCTTCGTATTGAGCTATGCATAGTGCTTCAAAATCCGCAAGTTGGATGTGGCTACTATTGCTTGTCAAGCTGGTGCAGGACAAAGCCAGTCCGCACCATGTAGCATGGTCAGACTGGAGCGCATGAGTGCGAGCGTGCACTCAAGCCCTGTCATGCTCAAAG
Organism: Dermacentor variabilis; assembly: GCF_050947875.1. Classification (NCBI taxonomy): domain Eukaryota; kingdom Metazoa; phylum Arthropoda; class Arachnida; order Ixodida; family Ixodidae; genus Dermacentor; species Dermacentor variabilis. The sequence continues at coordinate 128,524,092 of NC_134571.1, forward strand.
CAAATGCTGCGCATACGCGCTACAGTTGCATGTAACTGTGGTCGGCTGTGTAGCATAGATACTGCGGCTGCCGCAGGCTGCCGTGACAAGTTCGCTCGTTGAGTGCACTGCGGCTTGCTGAGGACAACCTTGTTTGGCGCATCATAGACACCAAAATGAGAAATAATGGCGTCTATGTGAACACCCAAAATCAAATTTGAACTGCGCGCCACAGTGATGGCGGAGTGTTTTGGGCGCACCCAGTTCCGCCATAGCCTTCACAGTACAAGGCATTGAAGGAGTGGGAGCACTGCGAAGGAGATAGCCGCATAGGCGACCTTTGATTGCCAGTAATCTGCTCCTGCTGAATTCATTGAAAGCTTGTTTTTATATATTTTTTTTTAACTGCCTCGTCTGCCTCCACCATCTTTCCATGTCCATTGCCTTCCATTCCCATCCTATGCCTCTGAATGCTAAAATCATGATGGCACCTTATTCCGCTACCTTTGTAATCCTAATAAATGGCATTGCTTTCTCTCTTGGAAAGATAACAAATGCAACCTACAAATCTTGCTTGCTTAGCGCTGTGTCTATAGAACTTTACTTTCCACATGTTTTTGCACTTTGACAGCCTTGCTGCATCACATTCCTCCGAACACTGTGCATGTTCCCATTAAATGTTTTCCTTGCTGGGACAAAACTGCTTCCAGAAGTTCTCGAAGTCTTGAGCTGGCACACTTAAGAAGCAAAGCGGTGTGCATTCCGTGTTTGCATTTCATCTTCCTTATCACTTTAACACTTTAAACATGTTTCAGAGGGTGCTCCAGGTTTTTGCGCGTTTATGTGGTCCTGGTGGTGCTGTTAGACGATGCACTGAAGTGACAGTGCTGTGTTGTAACCACTTGTTTCTCATGCCTTCAATCAATTCACTCTTCATTCAGGCCCACCTCCATCGGATGAGTCTTCAGAAAAAGACTCTTACGAGAAGCTGGTCCATAGCTACCTGCAGGAGTTTCATGTAAGCATGTTACCAGATCCCCCATGTCATAGGTGTTTTGCGCTTCACTTCTCTGTGCATTGCAATTGTGGCAAGTACAGTAAATGCCTGTAACTGGAAGCGGTAAAAAAACTGGGAAAAATTTCGATATAAGCAAAGTCACGAAAATAGAAGCCCGCTGGCTGTGCATAGACTACATGGAGCCTTTCCAAAGTGTCGCCAGTAATACCTGTCATTTTCATGTGCATTGGGACAAGGCTCGTCGGTGCCTACAGCCAAAGGCGTTACTGGCACTGTATTAAGACGGTGTGCTTGGTGCCGTCGAGATGTTTCCAGACATCCAAAAAGCTGATGCTGCTGCTTTCTGCATCATAACGAATTCCGAACAATTTCACTTCAAAAACCAAAACTGTGAACTGTGAAAGAGCGCACTTCTCATGTTTTTAGCAGACGCCTACGAGCGAAGCGGCATTTATGCCTCCCTGTCACACGAGCATGAAGTGAGCGTCCCTATCAAGCCACGATGTAGCTGAAACGTAGCTCCATGCCACATATCGTGCCTGCGGTGCCTTGCAACATTTCATCGGCTTCCTTCTACAATACTGAAATATCTTCCTTGAAGATCCCTTGTTCAGTGGGCTTCTTTTAATTTGACTCCACTTAATTCAATTTTTCGATGAATTCAATCGCAAACGAAGGTCCCGGCCAGTGCCTGTACATTTCAGTGGGCTTAAACTTTCATTACTCGATCGTGAAATTGGCAAAATTTTGCCGAGTATATCAGTGGCGTGTTTCAGTGTTTTTTTATGCCGCTTGTTAAATTCGGGTCATCAGATAATTTGAGCAATTTCATTGGTCCCATCAAGGTTGAATTAGTGGAAGTCGACTGTAGAACAATCACTGGATTACACAGTACGACTTAGTGTAGAAATTTTTTTTCTGGGGCATGATGAGGGGACCTTTGATGAGATACTAAAGGCAAATTGGGTCTAGCTGGGGACAGATTGCGGTCATGAAAATCTCAATTGTTTGTTGTACACTGGATCATAATTTCATTGCTAAGGCAGTTCCAACTGTAGAAAGTGCACCTCCTGAACGTGGCCGATTGCCCGAGGTAAAATAAAGGTGCATGTCAATGCAACGTAGGAATCAGCGACCGTATTTATTCAAATCTAGGCCGATAGTTTTTCCAAATTATCATATAGCAAATTCTAGGGCCGGCTTAAATTCGAGGATTTAAAAAGGTGCACCTCTTTGTAGTTGTTCCACCGAACATAAGAAGTTATGGGAGCAAAAGTCTTATGTCCAATTGATAGCGAGGCTGTGGGGTATCTGTTGTGACTAGTAAGCGCTGCGTAGTTGGGAGCTCGGGGGAGTCCAATCAAGGCATGTGTTGGTGTTGTGTGCTTGCACGGGAAATCACGCTGGCCATGTTGCCACTGGGATAGTGCTTCTCAAGAATCGAGTTTGCCAAACGGCTGTCATCACACACAAACAGGAGATGAGGCACATGAGAGCACCTCGATCCATGTTTTGTAGGCCACATGATGTTATGGAGCAAACAAGGGTCGTGCCAAAGACGAACTTTATGCTCAACAAAAGACTATTGGAAAGGTGTAGCTGGGATCGGTTTCAGTAGCCATCCTCTTTTATGTATCGACGCCTGTCTTGTAAATGCTTTATTACGCATGATGCCGTCATTATTTCCTCAATGTGATGATGTCTTATGTAATGATATTGAATGCGCACCCTTATTTGGATGTATTGACATGCTGATGTTTTTATATATTTGCAGGAACCTTTGTCGGAGTGCCAGCTCTCTGACCTGCAAAAGAGAGTGGCTGATTGGGAGAGTCGAATCAGGCCTATGCTCGACATTGAAGAGGTAGGGCAGGACGTTATTGCCAATTTGTATAAACTTTTTTCCTTTCTCTAATGACATTTACATTTCCAGACTACAGTTCACACCTGTTGTGGCAAATGCTACTTGTGCAGCTCAAAGTATTCAAAAGTAGATATAACATTCTCAGGCGTGGCACGATGTTAAAAAATGCACCTGACCCTTCACGATGATGCCTGTGCAAACTGAGCAAGCTTACATTCCACATGACTAAAGGATGCACGCTGGGCATTGTTAGAGGGCCAAAAAATGTTTTTGATTTTGACCAGCTGGGGAAAAGTTTTCACTGGCAAATGCTCTTTAGTTATATGTATAAGCAGAAACCCAGTGCCCCGTTATTGCAGGAAGTGTGCTTAGTCGCATTGGCTTCTTGAAAGAAACGGGCACTTCCTTTTGTTACTCACAGGGGCACATGCCGCAAAGGCTGCCTGCATTTTTATTTAAATCAGCTTTTGCCAAATACATTCTGTGCATAGCCACACAGCACCTTGTGTTTATTGCTGCTTTGGTCATCCCTTGTCTTAAATGCGTTGTCATTTGCCGATATTTGTGCATAGCCAGTGTCTTAAATGTGGCATCTATGACATGTTTGTGGCTCCGCAGTAGCTTCCAACAAATGCATTCATCAAATGCATTGCCTCTGAGATTGGCTTCCGTTACAGTCCCTGCAGGCATGGACACCACATGCTAGTTTTGTATCCGCACATTGTCATTTTTGGTGATAAGCCCTGTCTCTTCCTTCGCTGCCCTCCTTTCTTTTGGTATTTTGTTAGTGATAACTGAGTTGCGGCTTTGCTTGCAGGAGCGGGAGAGCTTCAACATTCGCACCTACTGCAACCGAGTGCTGGACCATTTCTCTGACGCGCCATCCAAGCAGACCCTTTACTTCCGCCAGATCTGTAGGGGCCGGCACGTATGGGAGGTGTCTCGGTACTTCGCCTCCACACTGCAACTGGTGAGTGGCTTTCTCGTACCACATACTAATAGAAATTCTGGACCAACGTGTAAAGGTATTGTCTTCAGGAACTGTAACTTACAATGGTCCAGAAAGCATGGGAATGATTGTTGGTACATGGACTTGCCTAAACTTTGTCGTTTTTGGTGGGATCTCAGATGCAATGTCTCTTGTATGGCGCTTCCTCCAAAAATTACCAGGGAGAAGCGTGGCACTGTTGTCTTTGGGAGCTGGAACTTACAACGGTCGAGCCAGCATGAGAATGATGGGTAGTATGCAGCGGAACCCACCTATAACAACATTCAAGTGCCACGAAAATTCCATTGTTATAACTGATAATTGTTATAACCGGGTTGCATGAAAAAAATCAAAATAGGGGGATGGCAGAGCTATTGTGAGAAAACTATAATGGCGGGGAGGACAGTGCCCCTCTCCACCACCTTCCTTCATCTGCCTGCTGATTGTGTTCACTCGTTTGACTGCTTCTTGGGCTCTCCAATCGCGTGTAACAAGCCGCTTCTGCCAGGATAAAGAATGGCACTGCTATAACAACTGCAAAGAGGGGTTACGGGTGACAAGCAATATGCAAGCTCTGCCAAGGCATCACTTTGGTGGCCCCAAAAGGGGCCTTTTACAAAATACGAGGTTGCCGCAGCAGCCTGTCAGCTTCAGAAATCCAGAAGAAAAGCTGAGTCAAGGTCGCCACAAGCATCATTCCACGTACTTCTCACTAGCTTGCGCGAGAAAACCCTATGTGCGTCAGCCTTGCATGCTTTACGCAAAGCTTGCCGACATCCTTCTCCAAGGCATACAGGTGCTCCACCTAGTGCAGCAAGAGGTTGCTCGTGAAAACGAAGGACCAGAGAGACTGAATTATCTGCCGGGCCACCTGTGAGGACAACACTGAGGCAGCTTGCCCTACTGTGTCATCGTTGCTGCCATTGCCATTGCTATCCGATTCAAGCTCGTTTGCAATGGTTGCCTCATTGTTTAGAAGCACTTAGTTTTCAAATCTATAGCGGCAACGTCGTGCATTGCCGATGATCAGCAGGCAGATCAGCCATCTTCCGTTTCGGCGGCGAGTCAAACGAGGCTGAGAAACCATGTGGCCAGGAACGATTTTGATGCAACCAACAAAGACGAACACACGAGTGATCACCGTATTTACTCGCATGATGATCGCACTCGTGTAATGATCGCACCCCTGAATTTTGCCGTCAAAATTAGTTTTTTTTTTCTTTCCCATGTAATGATCGCACCCCAAACTTGTCGCAGCGATATGTTGTGTGCCAAGTCTAGCTAATGATGATCGTGCTTGCCATCTGTCGAATGCTGTCAAATGCTGCGTGAACGACTCTTGAAGACATACCCAGCGGTCTGGACGCACCAAACATCCTTAAGCAGATGCCCCATTTCATTCGTTTCATCCCTTTCCGCACTTCCATGAAAAAAAGCTACAACCAAACTTGCCTTGGCTTTATTACTTGTAGGCTTCATAATGGTTTTGGCCAACAACCACAAAAAGGGCTCCTTTCGATTCTTCTCGTCTGTACTCGTGGGCAGGCAACAAATCGCGAGCGGCAACTATAGTGGCCATGTTTACACTGATACGTTAGAAGTGTACACTATTCATTCGCCGACGCTTGTACCACAGCTAAAATATTAACCCACCCTTAGCGAAAACGTGCCTTATTAGGATAGTAGTGAAGACAAATGGCCGCAGTTTCCGCAGCATGTCCGCCATGTGTCCGCCAACGACGGGGAAAATTGACGAATGGGGTCATCTTGCTCCACAACAATGCCCGTGCCCACGTCACTTATGTGCTTAATATAAAACTGGCAAAGTTCAAGTGGGAAATGCTGGAATATCCGCCATACAGCTCAGGTCTGTTGCCTTGCGACTTCCACATTTTGGGGCAACTGAAAAGGACAGCTCAAAGCAACCAGATTCTTGTCGGACGATGACGTGAAAGAGTCGGTTGTAGATTTTTTGAAGCAGCAACCCAAGCAGTTTTATGAGACGGGAATCACGCCACTCGCTAGTCAGTGGGACAAACGTCTAAATGCTCATGGAGACTACTTTTAAATAAAATACCCCGTTTGTCATATATTTCCATTGGCTTACTTTCATTTGACTCGCCCTCGTATATTTTTCAGAACTCCTGCTTTTTATACGTGCTCTCTGTTGCGACTATAAGTTTGGTGCAGTTACAATACACGACCAGTGACAGCTGCTCCTGCGTAATACATTGGAACAAATGACAGCATCGAGATTTTTCCTTGGCCGTTCCATATGTACAAAAATGTAAACAACGTTTCACTGACAAAGTTTCATTAACACATTTGTCCTCAACTTTTTCATTTTATGGCCTTTACATTTTTCATGTCAGCGGCATGCACTGCTTCGCTGGTTTTCGAAATAATATAGTTCTAAAGTTCGTGTGATATTTTCTTTACTTACTAAATAGACAAAAAACATGGAAGCATTGATATCACTTACTTTGGGCACAATTTTTGTGACATACAAGTATATTCTTTTGTGAAAAAATACCTATTTTAGTTGTCTTGACAGTGCGTAGCATTCAAGAATTCCTTTGCAGCATCTTTGGCAATGGCAATGCAGTTATTCATGTATGTGACCCCTCGACAAATTTTATGAGGAGGCCGAGCTGCAACGTGAGCCCCCCCCAAACAAAATTTCTGGCTACGCCACTGCAAGACGGGGAATCATGAAAAAAGAGTAATAATTTGCATTATTTGTTTTTTTTTCTTGCTTGTTTCTAAAATGTTTTGAGGTGATATTATTTTTTCTCATAAATTTTTTACTCCTGCTAGAAAGGAACTTCGCATAGGTAATAGCTTCTCTGATATGTCAAGGCCATGTGCTTGTGTACTGTTATGTATGTGCTGCGTCTAGTCGCAGCGCTTCATTAATTGCCATGTCGTGAAACAAGTGCTTTGTACTTATGCTAACCAGCAGTCTATGCATACAGTTGCTGATCGACGGTTTGGACAAGCCTGATTATTGCCTGCCAGTCAGCCATTCAGAATCTGCCTGTCAAGACTTAGATGAGCAGAAAGAGCAATATTTCTGTTTTGATCAAAATAGTGATTTTGTACTCCTGGTTAATTGGACCTTCAGCAGGTCTCTGTCAAGCCAGAATTACTGGTCAGCAACTGCATATGAAGGCAGCAATATATGCACAAAAATTTTTCGGTTAAGGTTTTATAGCACTAGAAAAAAAAAAAAGTCTAGATTAACCATGTTCCTATGGGTGGGCAGCGCAACCCAGACGGAGGACGAGAGGAAGTACACAATACTCGTCCTCCGTCCGGGTTGCGCTGCCCACCCATAGGAACATGTTCAATCACCAACTCGCCTAGCTTACCGCGTTAATTCAGATTAACCAACTGTCACAAATTATAAAGTGGACCTTTTAGCCCTTTCAGTGTCACTGACGTACTGGTACCGTTGCGTGTTTTTGTCCCGCCATGTCACTGATGACTGGTACATTTTTCGTTAGGATGTGCAATGTTGGTAAGCTCTGAGGTGGTTTTGCCATCTGTTGCATATTTCTAGAAGCACATTTTCTCCCCTCTCTAAGTATGTTCAATCTGGGGTTTCTTAGCAGCTACTGAGCATACCCTTTTGAAGTGTGCACATCTTCAGATTAGAGGGGTAGCCCGCGAACTTTGAATACCACTACGGTGGCGATTCTTGGTTCAAACATTTGTGCCATTGTGCAAGACCACCCACCGCTTTTGCGTGTTTCTGCTATCTGTTGTATATCTATGGGAGTTTTTTTTTTTTGTTCTTAATTTGTCTCCTGCTTTCTTCGCTATGGCGCGCATCCTTTCCTGTGACAAGGGTGCTCTTTCCGTTGGCTTGCTTTCTCTGGGATGGCTATGCCCTCTATCGTTTCTCTTTCATCTGTTGCTCACTTTGCTTTGTCTGGTAGATTTCGAATAAACAAAAGCAATACTTCCTTGAGCGTGGCTGCGTGGTCACTTTGAGATGGCTGCTGGTGCGGGACCTTGAACTGTTGATTGGAGCGGCAGTGCTTCTGACAACGAATGCAGTCAAACTTTGTTACTACATAGTCGGCCAGGAATGATGTTTGGGTACGCACTAAACAATGTATGAATTAACTGCCAATGCCAGTTTAGAAGCTACTTACCAGCCAGAAAAGAACTTAGTCACAATGCTCTTAAACACACATACTCAGACAGGCTTTATTTGTGGGTAGGCAGCAAAAAATTGGCGATCTTCACTTGCCGCCGTGGTGACCTTGCCGTGACATCTTCAACCTCGGTAAGGCCGCAAGCGAGATGGTCCACGAGGCCCCGCTTCTCTGTGAAAGCTCGCATGACGCTCGAAGCACATGCTGCATCAGTTAATGAAGGGCCAGGGACCACTTCTACGTTGTTGTCGTCATTGCTTTTGCTTGAAGATGGGCGAGGTGCAATGGCGGCAACAATGTTGCTATCCAAGAACTCCGCGGATGTAACACTGTCAACGTCTTGATAACATAAACACGACATGCCGCAGCAAAGACTGTTGAACATCACGACAATACCACGACCGTAAACACACTGGCTGAATGAAGAAAAAAAATTTACGCAGGAACTTCTCTGGGAGTTGTCCAACTATGCGTAAGCATTGTGCCACTTGCTCCTCTCCACGCAGCAGCCCGGTGTCATTATCAACATTATGAAACTTGATCCGGCAAGTACAAACGAATGACAGCGTTGCGGCGACATGAACTGGTACAGACGGCGGTGCAAGGTGCATTGATAATGCAAGCAAAGTACTGCAGGTGGTGGCACCCGGTGCACTGATGACGTTCCAATCATTATAGCCTGTTATCGCTCATTAGCACCTTAAGTATAAACCCTGTGCAAGCGATCCTGCAACAGCAACAAGCGATGTGATGGAGATGGCTGTCATGTTCGCTCGTCGCCTACAAGTTGTACTCCATGCGAATGACGATTTTGAGCGACGTCTTCCCCAGTGTTGCCGATATGGGGGCAGCAAATGCGCGTTGGCTTATTAATTTTAGTTGATGTATTTTAATGTAAAAATCAGCATAAAATATTCCTGAAGGTCTTGCAGTAGGTTCTTATTCTTGCACGTGCAAAAATTCAATCGTTTGCTTGTTCCATGCGACAGTCGGTAGTATTTGAGGGATGTACATTCAGTTCCAGTTTCGTGCTATTGTCTAGTTGCTCATAGCACTTCCGGGTGACGAGCAAAGAATTGTAGGTTTCCAGAACTGAGCAATCTGTTCAAGGGACGGCCCATTTTGTCGCTCGAAATCATCGCTCATCGCACGGTCTCATGAGGTTTAGTCTTTATCCATCCGCTTCAAACCATTATGAACTGTGATCAAACGTACAACAGCGGCGCCTGCGTACATAGCACGGCCACACTAACCGTATCTTGAAAACGACCTGCAATGCAGACAGAGAGTGCCGACTGCTGATAGCTCCACGTGCTGTGTTTCCGCTGCTGCACGCTGAAGTGAGACAGGCAGGCCCACATCTTCAAAGTAACCTGCGAAAGAGGCAGCGCGCGGCTTGTGCTGAGAGCTTCGTGAGCACTGTTCTCTTGCTGCCTCGTTTGCGTTGAAGTGACAGGCAGCGTGAAGGTACAGTCGCTCGCTCCTGTGGGCTTTATCTTGAAAGTGGTCGTCTTACGGGAAAGACGGACGGAGGGACATTGTTCTAGTAGGGTAAACATAGAAATGTGTACGCCTTAAAAAAAAAAAAGTGCTTCTGTGGGGTTACTACTTGATTTAGATTGGATTAAGTTCGACGGTGTCAGCAAATTTGCACCCCCTATCGGCAGCTTCCTTGCGTTACCAGAACCCAATCTCGAAGGCCATGCTTTTGTGCCCTGCAATCAGCAGCAGCCGTATGAACAGGAAATGCTTCATAGATGTCCATGTTTTGAGGTCTCTATCGCTGCCGGCTGTCGTCTGGGTGTCACAACTTGATAATCGAACATCTGTGCACTTGAGATTTTGCCGATTTTGTGCCTGTGTGAGTAGAACGAGAAAGAAAATAGTATGTACTAACCATTTAGTGGGCACTGAGTGACTACAGCTTAAGCGGTCAGCCAGTACATGGGATTCAGCGGAGGCTGGGTAGGGGGATCATTGCAACTACGTTTAAACCGCAATTACAGATTAAGCAGGTACGCAAGGTTTGGCTGTAATTCGTACTCTGAAGATGACAGACTGTCATTTGAGAAAGAGGCAGCTTCAACCTCGTTAGATTCTGACCCTGACTGTGCATTTTATTCGTTTTGTCAGATATTTATGTGAGGACCATACCAAGAGTGCATTTGCTATTATCTGTCACCTTTTCCCTTCTCCATAACCAAAAATAAACTGTTGTGTTTCTATTATATCCCCCCCACACCCCGCAATAAAAGAAAGTTTTAGTAGAGCCCATCTCACAATGACTGTCGATGGTAACGCATCAAATCAATACAGTCAACGTCCGATTTTCCAGACGCTCGACTATTCGGACATGCCCTATAATTCGCACGGCTTCACAGCACCACCACGTACTCCATATAGACAGTGTATGTTGCACTGACTGCAGGACTGAACTGGCACTAATCGAAGCCACCACCGCCGCCATTTTGATTATCTCGCCGCCTTGAATCTGCACTCTCGCACGCAGATCCGCTGGCAGCCGTAGCCACCAACGCGGCAACGTTAGGCCTAGCTGCTTCTACGTTCGCTATTAAGCTTATTGCCGTGTGGTGCCGTGTCTTTCATGGAAAGAATTTGCTGCGGTCAGCAATGGCACTGACTCCGCCTTTGTAATCCTCGCGATTGGCTTCGAAGCTCGCAAAGCACAGCGCGTTGCGTAATGTCAGTCTCCAGAAGTTAGCCTCGCCTCAGTACAGCAGTGTTATGCGGCGAAGCATAACAAGCATGGGAAGGGGCAATTGTCACGTGACACAGTATGTATTCCTTAATTATACACGCGTGCACCCCCGTCTCCCGTCACAGTACGAGCACCAATATGCCTAATCAGTGTACTGGCAGGCATTAAGAGCTTTTTCAGACGTGCCTATGGCAATATAAGCCCTTAATGGCAGTTAAAGGCACGCATTCATTTTTTTTCGGACTGGCCGATTTTTCTGATGTTCTTGCGGCCCCTAGGGAGTCCGAAAAATCGCACATTGACTGTACAACTGACCAAGAGGTTGCTTCAAATGATCCATGGGGCAAACGACTGGCGGAAGGAAGACAAGAATTGAAAGGACCTACGCATTGAGGAAAGAATGGGAAAGGAAGCATGCTGCCACTGTTTTGAAGGAGCTTGAGCTCAAAAAACAAAGTGTTGGCTGACGCCGAGATGCAGGTGTCACTCATCCAAACCAAAATAAACTCTTTAAGGCAGTGAAAGCCAGCACTAAGATGTTGTGTACGGGCTGAGAGTATGTCAGGACAGTTGAGGTTGACTTCTCAGCTGCTGAGAGAGAATCTTGGTTGTGACAAAGTTCAGGCCTCATACCAGTGAGCTTGCTAGGAGTTGATAGAAATAGCTCATGTTCAAAAATATTTACTTCTGTATGCATCTCCTCTTTATTCGTATTTGAAAATGTTTTACTCAATTTGGAATGGGTTTTACCATTTTTTCGCTGTGCATTTTACTAACATCTTCCTCCTGATTTCTTTTTAAACAAAAGTGATATTACTCCTTACTATTCAAAATGGATTAAGTCATTTTTTGTGTCTACATGCTTACTAGAGAGTGAGGAAATCGGGCAGCATGGTGTCAGCCTGTCTTGACATAAAACAAAGTTTTGGCTCATTCAGGGAATTTTGCAAAGGTGCTCAGGGAAAACCTGGAAAACTCAGGGAATTTGGAAATGTCAACTTGGTAGACACCCTGGTCATGTGATCGTGTTGTGCTGCTGTGTGTTTTCATCAACGTTCGCTGTGAAGCTTCCCGCTGTTTGGTTCTGTGCTTTTCCTCGAACGGATTCACTGCTGACCGATGGTGCTGACTACCTGTTCATCAGCTTTGCCCGTGGCTTTGAAGCAGGCAAATTTTTAGTGTAGGCTGACGATGGAAAAGAAAGCCGCCATCGTTGAGCTAGTTGAAAGCGGCCGGTCACAAGCCGACGTGGGCAAGAAGTTTGGATTTTCGAAACAAATTGTTTCAGATTTCATGAAAAACAAGTTGAAGATCTTTTCATAACTTTTGCAGCAATCGCCGACGCTGACAAAGATCTCAAACTCTGTGCGGAATTAACTGATGGTGAAATAGTCCGTCATGTGACGATGGATCCGGACGACTCTGACACCAATGATGAAGAGCCAGCACCTGCAGAGCCGACTAGCTCCAAGTTGACGCGAGCACTTATGACGCTGTCATCAGTGTACAGCGATGATATGACCCTGGCTGAAATTGAAGCAAACATAATTGCATGCAAGCAGAACACCATGCAAAAGAGGATCAACGATTTTTTTTCGCCCTGCTAAGGTGGTAACAGGCAGTGTTGATCCAGCTCAAGATAGCACCGGTGACATTTACGGCACCTGCTGTCACATTTTTATTTTTTATTTTTATAAACAGCTCTTTTCAGAGCCACCTCAATGATGCATTGGCAGAGTTACACAAGTCTGATATGCCGTTGTTGGCACTTTCCATCTGAGAAAATTACATATAAAACGGTGCATTTCTGCATGTATGTACTTGATTTTTCGGACATTTTCGCAGTCCCTAGGAAGTCTGAAAAATTGCACATTGACTGTATAGTGACAATGTATTGCCACTTCCGAAAGCAGTCATGTATGAGGCATTTACTGCAGTGGGACTCCTCTTTCGTGCTTTCCTAAGCACACTGGGTGCCATCTAGCACTGCAGCCTGCGCATGGCCTCTGAGATGCATGGCGTGCCGGTGCGTGCACATGCTGTAAAACGTGTCATGCGGCAAACGGGCTCCTTTCTCGTGATTCTTTCTGGACGTGCTATGCCATCTAGTGGCACTGCCGAAAAGTCCCATGTTGGCGCCTCCGAGTCTAGAAGTGTGGCATGCTGGTGCCTGCAAACGATGATTGTTTCCTCGCTTGCTGCACACTAAGTGGCTCATACTCAGTGGCCCAAGTTGGCGAGAGGTTCACTGAAGAGTGGCACACACGCAGTGGATTCATGGCACAGCTCACTGAAACATTGGTGTCAAAAGCATTCTTTGAAAAGTGGCATATACCCAGTGAATTCGTGACGCAGCATGCTAATGCGTCGGGTGGCTGTCCTTGGGGAATCCTTGTGACATGGGTTTGATTCCACTCAGAATCTGATGAACTTAAGATATTTTTTTAATCGTTGTAGAGTGGCACATTCCCAGTGGCAGATACCTAGCTACCCGAGTTAACATCAAAGATGTTCATCGAAGAACGGCACATGCGTACTGACACATACCAAGTGACCGAAGTTGACATCAAGAGGTTCATTGAAAACCAGCACAGATCGAATGGCACACACACAGTGCGTCTGCGTCAAAGAGTTTCTTCGAGCAGCTGTATCTACCCAGTTCCACATCTTGGAGTTTCCCATGCCGGCATGAAAGATGTTCGTTGAAGGGGAGCACATATGTACACATTGCTACTAACTCAATGACTCATGTTGGTCCGATGGTAGGTGTCAAACCCTGTTACCTCAGCACAGCAGCTCGGTGGGCTACCCAGTACTCAGGTAGGCAGGACAACAGTTAGATACAGACATACATAGATACATAGATATACAGATAGATACGTAGCCCCCGGAAAGTGTGTGAAGTGCCCAAAGAATGCAAACGCACAAAAAGGCTGACACTTGGGGTGTGTCACCTTTGATAGAACCTGACGCCGAGAGGGTTAGGACATGTCTTCGTCCAAGCAGATGTGCTTTTCACTACAGTGCGCACATCCCCAGCATCCACTCGTCTACCACTATGTAGCCGACATGTTTGATGCAAGTATGTGGGTCACAGTATAATTGCTTTTTACCCTCGACGACAGTGTTAACATTGCGTGCCTTGCACTTGAATAAAAATGTAACCAATGGACTCGCCACAGTGGCTGAAAATGTGTGGTTGCTATCTTTGTGATTACTGCAGGTGGGAATTGCACAGTCTTCAAGCCATGTGCCTGATGCAGTGCCGTGCATCATGCTAACTTCAGTAAAAAAAAGCATGAAGCGTTCTCATCGTTCTTGTGCAATTCCTGCTGACGACTGTGGAGATGCAGTCCACTGACTGATTTATTTCGGTGGAACGCCAGGCTTGCCCATGCCACTTTCGCTCTATTGCAGCGCTCTGCGCTGGCCATGCTTTGGGGGTTGTGTGAATTAACTGGCGCATGGCCGAATATGTCTCAATTCACAAGAATGATCCCATTTTCTTATCTAGCAGGGGTCAATATTGTGAGATGTTATTGTTATTGTCTTGCATTGTTGCCAAGTTCAGTAGTGTTGGCTGTCCATCTATTATGTAAGCCAATACAAGCGAAAGCTCTGTAATAGCGCATGTGCCTAGGTCTATTTTCTATACTATGTTGGTCATCTTGTTTGCAGGCCAACAACTACAATGTGGAGCTCAATACAGACGGCGTGATGGAGGAGGGCATGGATACACTGCAACTCACGTTGCTTTCGCGGAAGCAGCACTTCCATGAGCTTGAAGAGTTTGGTGACAACAGTGTCAGCTTGACAAACTCATCCGAGCCAGCGAGGAAAGGGAAGCAGGTAGGTGTTAACCGCAGGAAGGAAGTTATAATTGGACTGTAGCCAAGGCTGTTTTAGTAACTTGTGCTGCAAGCATGATGGCGAAAAGAAGGCCCAACACTTTTTGTGAAAGATGTGAAATATTTTGCAACAGAAGATAGATTGTGTCTCATAAGCCTCTCAAGCGAGAGCTCTCTAGGCATTACCATTATGTCCTGTGGACTGCTATGAACCCTCGTGAAATCCTGCTCAAAAGGACTACACGTGCAGCAGCACGTGTTTTGCATCCATGCACAACAGAAAGGAGAGTAGGTGCTCTTTCCCCCTGATGGAAATGACTAAGCAAAGTGTACAGCAACAAAATGTTGCCGCTGCTGTGCCCTTGCAGCCTTCTTATTGCAATAGAAATTATACGGACACTTGAGGCACATTAGCGTGGTTGCCATAGGCGTTGTCGTGCCATCATGGTATCAAGGAGTGTGTGTGGCCCGCACCTGGGGGGTTAGCAGGTCTCCAGAGATGGGCAGTGTGTTTGGCTGCAAAAGCAACAAAGCCAAGTGGATGCGCAGTCAAGGTGTGCTGAGTCGGCTCTGCCGGAGCCAACGCGGCGTTCTGGCTTTCGCTGCCGGTATGAGCACTGTGCACACTACACTTGCGTTCCTGCCGAGCAGCTATGGTGTATACACTGGTAGTCTGAGTGGAATAGACAGTAAACGCCGAGGCAAATCTAATCCTTTCTTGGTTTTTCCTACGATCTCATCTCATGCGCCACCATGACGTGATGCCTGCAATGCTGTTCGTGGTGCTTCTCATCGCCACAGCTTTTTGAGATGCCTTCAGTGCAATGATCAAGGTGCATTCACGCTGCCAGTGCCATTGTGATGCCGTCCCACTGACTGTGAATGAGCAACTTGCATGTGGCAGGTTAGAGGGTATCCAGAGACGTTGAGTGTGCTCGGCTGCCAAAGTGACTAAGTGAAGTGGGCACAGTGTCAATGCTGTGCTCAGTCACCTTGGTGGCGAAGCAAGGGTAGCATTCTGCCTTCCGCTGCTGGCATGCACATTATAGGCACTCAACATTGCTGTTGAGCTGCTGCGTGTATGTTATGGTCATGTTTCCCGTCAGTCTCGTCTCGTGCATCAACAAGGCGCAGTGCCTGCTATGCCACTGGTGGCACACATAACGCCAGCATTGTGTGCTGCATTGGACCATGTCGCATCCTTGTATAGTTGGAACACCATTCACATTTTTATTGCCACACACTAACATGTTCTTATTATGACCAGCCATAAAAGGAGACAAAAATACACAAGACAAGGATAGCCTTACTTTCCTTTTAATTTGAACTGCGATATTATGTTGATATAGAACAAGGCCTATCATTACACCAAGCTTTCATATTGGCATGACTACAATATCATGTGCCGATCACAGTGGTAGCATTCTCTGCCTCAAGGTGGCACCACTGCCATATTTGTGAGCATTGAAAAGGTGGTTATGGTATCGTCAGACATAGATACCTTTGAAATAAAGCAGAGAAAGGTGTAGTGCTAATTCAGAATACAGTGAAACCTCGTTAAACCGTAGTTGGCCGGAGCTCGGAAAAAGTACGTACTAAACGGTAGTACTGTTTAACCAAAATAGCATGAGATCGCCCACTTACCTGTCGAAAACGGAACTCAGAGAGAGTGCGATGAAAGGGGAAAAAACATGCAGTATTTATTCACTTCGCGCGACAAAAGTGTTACAGTCGACTCCCTTTAATACGAAGTTCACGGGGACCGCAAAAAACTTCGAATTAAACGAACTTCCAATTAAGCACAAAACACAAAAACAGCACTTTATTTGTGGCGAAATTGAATATTTTCTCTAAGAAAAATAGTCGGTCATCTTGCTCTGCTTCTTCTTGCCGAATCGCGCTGCTGAAAGCAAGTTCTGCAAGCTGTAGACGTGGCGGAACGCTTCTTCCGCGTTAGCTTCAGCGGCAAAAAAGCACTCCGCGATAGCAAGGCCCGCAGCTACATCGGCAGCCTTAGGTTGTGGCTCGCCTTCAACGTCATCGTCGCTTTCCTGGGTCGCTTCCTGGGGCCGAATAATCTCTACAATTTCGTTATCCGTCAGCGCACTGCACGTTTCGACCGCCTTGTCTACGGCTACGTAATCTTCAAAATTGACATCCCCGAGAGCATCACCAAAATCACTGCCGTCAAGCTCGCTTGTTGACGGTTCCTCCGCTGAAATTTCAGAGGCATCCTCCGAAGAAGCTGCCACAAAACCGCAAGCCCTGAAGCAGTTTGCGATTGTTTCTTGCTTCACACGATCCCATGCTCGCGCTAACATGTGGATGGCACTGAGCAGGCTCACCTCGTATTTTGCGGAGTTATCGATACACAAAATCATGCGCTCGAGGAGGTGCCGCCTGTACAGGACTTTAATATTTTTGATGATGCCTTGGTCCATAGGCTGCAAAACAGCCGTTGTGCTTGCAGGCAAAAATGCGAGGCGTATTGCACTCAAGGCTGGCACATTCACGTGAGCACTGCAGTGATCGACCAGGAACAACACCTTGCGGTTCGAAGAAGCAAACTTGCGGTCCAATTTGCTTATCCAGCTCTTGAAGATTTCGGCCGTCATCCACGCTTTTTTGTTCGCCTCATAGTCCACAGGCAGCGTCTTCACGCCTTTAAAACATCTCGGCTTCGCGGCTTTCCCGATCACAAGTAACCGACATTGTTCCGTGCCAGTCATGTTTGCCGCGATCTGCACCGACACTCTCTCCTTGCTGCATTTGCCCCCAGCACAGTCATCGTCCTTGAATGTCAGGGTCTTCTCTAATAGAAGCCGATAGAAGAGTGCAGTCTCATCTGCATTGAAGATGTCTTCCGGTCTGTATTCGGCGAGATATTCACGCAGCTTTCCGTCCTTCCACGTGGCACATGTTTCCTGGTTAACGGACGCCTTTTCACCACACACGCTCTTGAAAACCAGGTCATGGCGATCTTTAAAGCGCGTCAGCCATCCATCTGATCAAACGAAGTCATAGATCCCCAACATTGCTGCAAGCGTTCGGGCTTTCATTGCAACGATGTCTCCGCTGAGAGGAAGTTTGTTGCTCCTGGCATCCCTAATCCAAACCAGCAGAGCCTTCTCCAACTCTGGGTAAGCGCCGGTGCGCATTCGCTTCCGAGAAGTCTTGAACTTGTCATTCTCAAATGCATCCATTATTGTGCGCTTGTTCTTGATGTAGTTAGAGAGCGTGTTCGGCTTGATCCCGTACTTCCGCGCTATGTCTTGTTTGGCGGCACCTCCCTTCTCAACTTCCTTCAATACCTCGACTTTCGTTGCCAGGTCGAGCGTGCGATAAGAGCCACGGTTTGCCATGGCTATAAACTGCGCGACTAGGTACAGTCAATTCCGAATCACTCGTGGAACAACCTAGCCTACGAGCTTCCCGCACAAAGACACACGCCTCCACATACGCTGCGCACGCTGCAAGACTAATCTCGCACAATCTCGCCACTGCCAGTATGCAGTGCTGCGTGCACCTATGGCACCCGCGTGGCCTCCGGCGGGAGCCGCTTCGCCTCCCGCCGGAGTTGATCGCGGAGGCCACGGCAGCCATAGCAATGAATAATCGCGCCGCTCCAAGAAGGATGGCGCTGCGGGCGGCTGCGGTGGCGATGACACCAACGCGGAGCAAGGAACTGTTGCAACACTTGAAAAATTGCACATTCTACCAAAGAATGACGGTCACCTCGAGGATCCTGGCTGAAAATTAACTTCCAATTAAACAATATTACTGGATGAGCACTTTGAATTATCAAGCGATTTCTTCTATAGGATTACATGCAAAACTGACGGGACCAGCACTTCACTTCTAATTAACCGAAAATTCCAATTAAGCGGCTTCGAATTATCGGGAGTCGACTGTATATTCAATACCTTCCCACCCTGGCAACGGGACAGCCTTGCCTTTCAGGTAGCAGTGAGTGATCGTGCTGGCGCTGAGCCACACCCAGCTCTTGTCTCCTGTATGACCAATGTAAAACGGTGACCGAAGCTTCAGACACTGTATGGTGTCTCACTAGAATTTTGGCCATCTGGGCTTCATAACGTGCACCTACTGCACGGTACACGAGCATTCTTTTTTTGCATCTCGCCCCCATCGAAATGTGGCTCCCGCGGCCGGGATTCCATCCCGCGCCCTTGGGCT
Source organism: Dermacentor variabilis (assembly GCF_050947875.1). NCBI lineage: Eukaryota > Metazoa > Arthropoda > Arachnida > Ixodida > Ixodidae > Dermacentor > Dermacentor variabilis. Next base: position 128,542,865 of record NC_134571.1, read on the forward strand.
TAGCAGCGCAACGTCAAAGCCACTACGTCGCCATGGCAATACACCAATGCAATGCACCACAATACTGCAATGCACCTTGCTTGGTTGTTATGCAAGTGTGCGGCAGGCATCAATGTTTTCAAGAGAGAGCTGCGCAGTCTCTAAGGGAGCGCTTATGTATGCATAGTTTCCTTTAACAATAGCACACTGCATGCGTTATTAAGAGTACGAAAAGCAAGAGCAGCTGTGAGTAACAGCCCCCCCGTCGTATCCAAGGGGCTCCTGAAGTCACCGGTAGCTCACATCATCCACTTCTTCTCAGCTAGTGGTTCTTTGCCGTGAATATGTGAAATACCTTTTTGAGAATGAGTGAAACAACAGAAAAAAAGCGAGCAGCGCGTGTAGAAACTGGGGGCGAAAATTCCATAGCACCTGCGTCAGTGCAGAGGCCGTTGTGTCATTGCAGTGTGACTACAAAATTGTTTGACTTGTCTGCCTACGACTACTCTCACTGACATGGATGCCAGCACTACGCAGCACTCGCAGGAAGTCCACGGTCTAATATCAGTGCCATGTCGCCCTAGTTCAACCAGGTCTAAACACATCTAAACTGTTATAAACCACCAAAACGAGCTGACGACATCAGTAATTGTAGCCTTTTCATCTGCATTGGCACCCCTAACCAGCTTCCGTCGCTATATTAAACGTGACCTGAAGTGTCGTGACCTGAAGTGTCGTGACCAGTAAAAAAATATTAAAGGACTCTGCTCAAACTCATTGCCATTTCCTGCTGCAGGCAGCACGAAGTCAACATCGTGATTCTGGCGGCATCGTAGGCATCATATTGTGGTGTCACCCACCAGCTCGATTTTGGTTCGGTTTCTTGTCGGCGCCCTTAAGCACCATGCAATAGAGAAATGACAATGTGCATCTCGTGTCAATCAGGCTTGTTAGCTTTAGGGGCCATGTCTGTATCTCATGCCACAACGATCGGCGCCAAGTGGGCATGTCAAAACTTCTCTCCAAAATGCTCTGCTTGAAGGAGGAGCTGCTGACCCTCCCCAAACTTGAGGAGCGCAGACGTAAGCTCACCGAAGCCACAAGATCGACAGTGTGTATCTTGGGCACATGTCAGTGTCTCGTCCTACAATAATTCGTGCAACAATTTGCGGTAACTAGATGTCAACTACAGTTAAAACCTTCGGGAACCTATTGCGGAAACGCGTTGTTTGACCATCACTCGAGCTGTCATTTGCTAATGTTGACCTTCCTGTCCTCATTATATTATTGTGTGAACCGTATGAGCGGCCGAACCATAGCACACTAAAGCAAGTTGATTTGCCCCCCCCCCATCATGAAGCACAGCTCAAGGTGGGTATGGGTAAGGGTAAGGAGGGGGAGGATAAGCTTTATTGTAGAACCAGCACTTTATGATGGCTGGGCTTGCCTCGCCGCCGCCTCACGGGCGTGCTCGGTCACCAAGGCTTGGTCGTCGAGGGTGGAGCTCCGCAGAGCCTCATGCAACCTAGACGAGAGGGTCGTAGTGTTAGTGTGTGTGTAGTGTGCTGGGCATTTCCACAGCATATGCGGAAGCGTAGCCGGGTGAATGCCACAGCACCGGCAGTTGGGGGTAGTGCAAACGTCTGGGAATATAAGGTGGAGGCGGGTGGGTGAAGGGTACGTGTTTGTTTGTAGCAGGGTAGTAGCCTGCACCCGGCTGAACTTGGGGTGAGGTGGGGGGAAGCTTCGGCGACTGAGGTAAAAGGCCTTAACAATATTGTTATAAGTGGTCAGTTTGTCCCTGGTGTCCAAATTGTCTCCAGTGGCTCCGGCGTGGTTGACTAGGCCTCGCGCAATGAAGTGGGTGACTTCGTTGATATTGGGGAGGTGTGGGTGGACAGGGCCCGCATGGGCTGGGATCCATGTCAGGGAGATCATGCTGTCTTTAGAGTGTGCTGCCTGGCAGAGGATGCGAAGAGCTTGGGGAGAAATACGGCCTTTGCTGAAGTTAGTGATGGCTGAGTGAGAGTCACACACGATGGTGTGATAGGTGGGATCTAGAGCGGCCAGGGCGATGGCCACTTCTTCAGCCGTCCCGACAGTGGGGGTAGTGACGCTGGAGGCGTGGTGTAGGACTCCATCGCGTGTGGCGATGGCCACAAATCGTGTGCCATGGGAATATTGGGCTGCATCAACAAATGTGACGTCAGGTACGTGAGCAAGGGCTTTTATGATAGCTCCAGCCCGAACTTGACGCTGGGCCCTGTTATATTCAGGGTGCATGTTTCTAGGGATAGGGTCTGTGTAGATCCAGCTACAGATATCACTCGGGATCGGTTGTTTGGGGCCCTGTTGCTGATGGTAGGTGAAGCCAAGTGTGGATAGAATAAAACGTCCCGTTTCAGTAAGGGTGAGCCGTTCAAGCTGAGAGCGTTGTTGGGCTTCAATGAGTTCGGCAAGGGTGTTGTGAACTCCCAGTCGGTTGAAGAGTTCAGTGCTGGTGCAATGCGGGAGGCGAAGTGCTTGCTTGTAGACTCCTCTAATGAGGATGTCGAGCTTGTTTTGCTCAGCCCGGTACCAGTTGAGGTATGCAGCAACATAGGTAATGTGACATATGACAAAGGACTGCACGAGGCGGAGAAGGCTTTCTTCTTTGAGTCCCCCTCGTCGGCTAGAGATACGTTTAAGAAGGCGTAGGGTGTTTTGAGATTGGGCACAAATCTTGTTGAGAGCCAAGGCGTTAAAGCCATTGGTAGAGATGGTGAAACCGAGGACCCGGATACTAGGGACGTATGGGATAGGACTGCCATCTTGAAGGCGTAAGGTGATGGCGTCACAGGGTTAGTGATCAGATTGGTGTGTGGCAGGGCGACCCCGCTGAAGGGGCTTATAGAGAAGAAGCTCCGATTTAGCTGGGCGAACAGCGCAGTCCGGTTCCTTGGAGATGGGCTTCAACCGTGTCAATCGCCGTTTGGAGGGCTGACTCCACTTGACCATCACTGCCTCGGTACGCCCAGATGGTGATGTCGGCGTAGATGGTATGGTTGATATTGTTGACTCGTCGTAGTTGCTGGGCAAGGCCAATCATGACTAAGTTAAAGAGCATGGCAGAGATAACTGAATATTGCGGGGTGCCTTTGCTGCCAAGGGGAAGCTGGCCTGATCGTAAATCCCCGGCTGAGAGGTTGGCCGTGCAATTGCAGAGGAAGTCACAGATGTAATTGTAGGCTCGTTCTCCCAGGTGGAGGTGGGAGACCTGGTCAAAGATAGCTGCATGGGAAATGCTGTCAAAGGCTTGAGTGAGGTTGAGTCCGAGGATGGCTTTCATGTTATGGGAACGGTCATTTAGCACTTGATGTTTGAGCTGCAACATAGCGTCTTGAGTAGAAAGGTGAGGGCGAAATCCAATGGTGGTGTGAGCATAGAGAGAGTTGTCTTCGAGGCAAGTGTTGATGCGTGCTAAGAAGGCGTGTTCCATCACTTTGCCTACGCATGAAGTGAGGGAGCTGTGCCTTAGGTTGTTGAGGCTGGATGGTTTGCCAGGCTTTGGAATTAGGATAACATTGGCATTCTGCCAGGCAGCTGGAAAGGTGCCATTGCACCAGCAATCGTTGATGTAGTCGGTCAGATGGGACGTGGAGTCGTCATCGAGCTTGCGAAGGGTTTTGTGAGTGACCCCATCTGGGCCTGGAGCAGAACGACCGTTAAGCTTGCGAAGAGCAGCATGTATACGCTGAAATTGGCGTCTAGTGTAGGGTTGGGATGACTGATGTAATTGCTTTGTGGACTGACTTGTCTCCTGGACATATATCTGGTGCAGGGGTAGTCAAGCACCTGTTGTGGACCTTGCTTAAGGGTCTCCGTATAAAGAAGATTCTGCAGCTGATCCTGTTGGGTGGTGTGGGTGGTGGTATTGTCAAGCAGATGTTTGAGGAGTTTCCACGAGGATGGGCGATGAAGTTGTCCATTCACCGTGTTACACAGCTCGGTCCATTGTTGCCGGCTGAGGGTTTGACAATGCTCCTCGATGGCTGTATTGAGTTTAAAGATCTTACTCCTGAGGTGACAGTTTAGGCACTGCCTCTTCCATTGAGCTAGGATGGAGGCCTTAGCTTCCAGAAGATGGGCAAGGCGGCTATCCATGCGTTCAACTGGGGCATCTGTAGTTACCACCTGAGTGGCTGCTTGAACGTCAGTGTGTAGCGCTTGCATCCAGGTGTTAATGTCGGCAATGCCTTCTGCTGAGGTAGCACCGATGCGTATCTTACGAAAAACATCCTAGTTGGTAATGGTGAATTCTTTAGTGGGGGCAGGGGCGGCAGCGAGTTGGGGCAAAGAGATAGTAAGGATATAATGGTCGCTGCCCAGGTCTTGTTGGATATTGGTCCAGTGTGCATTGTTGATATGTTTGATGAAGGTGAGATCAGGGGTAGAGTCTCGGGTAGTGGAGGTACCGAGGCGTATGGCAAAGGAGGGATCCGTGACAAGCATGAGGCCTAAGTCGTGGTAATCTTGCCAGAGGTTACAAGCTGCAGCTTCCATGCGAACGTAGCCCCAGCCTGTATGGGTCAAATCGCCGCCGATGAGTAGGGGGTGCGTTCCAGCTACCTGAAGAGCCTTCTTAAAGAGGGTGAGGAAGCGACACTTTGCTTTGTCCTTGGGGCTATTGTAAAAGTTCAGAAGGAAGATGCATTCTCTCCATTTACGATTGGGAATTAATTCGAGGAATAGATGTTCGATGTGAGGACTATAGAGATCATGTTTAATAATGGGGATACGAAACCACACTAGGGTGCAGACTCAGCGAAGAGGGTGGGTGGTATGGAAGGTATGATAACCAGGGAGCGTAGTGGGGGCGTTATTGGTTTCTTGGAAGTAGGATAGCATCCGGGCGGTGGGTATGTTGGCGTAGGTATTGATTGAGGACTGGCTTCTGGTGAAAGCCTCGGCAGTTCCACTGCCAAATGAGGGTGTCTTGATTAGTGTGAGCCATGATGGGAGATGGTGGATGTTGCCATCGGCGTCCTGCAAGGGTCACAGACGGGGCTGGCATGGCTAGGAGGCGTGAGAATATGAGTTTCCAGGTTGGTCACTCGTTGGATAATAGCAAGGCGTGCTGGATGGAGTCCAGTGCATGTTGGAAAGTGCTAATAGTTGTTTGAGGTGAGATGAGCATGTCTTTAACTTCAGAGCGGACCTGGCTCGTGGCTTCATCTTGCAGGGCTCTCTTCTTGGGGGCGGGAGTCGAGGGGGCCTCCTGACTAGGGGCAGGGGCGATCTGTGTGATAGGTGTAGGGGCTGGTGTTTGGGATTGGCTGAGGTCTCTTAACCTCCTGCGTGAGTTTAGTTAGGAGGTCGCGTAGGATGGCGTTCTCACGCCTAAGCTGAGCTATTTATGGGTTATCTGGTGAAAGAGGAGGAGACGTGGCTTGTGTGTTGGTGATGTTACAACCCTCTTGCGAAGCTCACCTTGTTGTTGTTGGTAGATGTGATGCGTAAAGCCAATGCAGACTGGGATCTTGAGCGTTGTTGCCTGGATAGAGATGGAGTTCTGGAGCAGGAACGGCTCCCCCTTGACGGTGTGCGGGAGCGTAGCCTGGTTCTGGTTTTGAGGGTGGAGGGACCGGCTTGTTCATTGGTGGCTTGGCTGGTTGCTCGTCACTCCCCAATACGCTTGCGGATGACGTGCAAGGTTTTATAACGAGCGGCACAGCTTTTGTCCACGGTGAGATCAAGACCACCACAGAGGGAGCACTTAAAGTTACAGTCGTGGTCGGCGGGGGTTTGCGGACACCGCAGCCCCGGCATATCTTGTTATTTCAGTAGGGACAAACGTCCATACGGTGTCCGAGGCGGCCACACTGGTAACAAATGTCAATTTGCTTCCGATATAGCGAACATGGGAGTAACATGGAGCTGTAGCGGACCTGATAAGGCACACCCAATCCATCAAAAGCGATGATCACTGTTGTAGTAGTGGCGATGCGCTTGGCTGCCGAGGCTGTCAGGTTTCGGGCACTGACAATTTTGTTGTGGATCTGCTGGGGGGGGGTCTCCGTGAGTGGGATCCCATGGATGACCCCCTTCGTCGTGTGCTCAGCTGCGGTCTCATAGGCATTCACCTCGTGGGTGACACCGTTCATTTGGATAGAGCGGATGCGAGCGTACCGGTCTGCATGGTCCGGGTGAGGTGTGCTGACGACAACGGTGTTTTGTTGCGTATTCGGGCAGACAGTGTCTTCTAAGCTTTCTTTGTCCGTGAGTTTGGCTGCTTGGAGAATGGCTGCGGTTACCATGGGACTGCCGATCTTGGATGTGGGATAAAAATTATTTTATCTGCCTTGGTGTCCTTTCTCGTTAAACGGTGATGAACTGAACGGCTACAGTTTTGCCTCAGTCATTGGCTGGCTAGTGAATAATGTTACTGCAACTGCTTCACTTTTTCCAGGCCCGCAAGCGGCCACCAGCTGTCTCGTATCCGGAGGACCCCAGTGATGTGTTGCGTGAAAATCCCGTGGTCCCTGACCCTGACTTTTGCACTGACCCACGACTTCCTCGAACTGTGCGGACAACAGTGCGCGCCAAGTCAAGAATGCGTGCCCTTGCTGCGGTCACATCGCTAGCAGAAGACTCTTCTGAGGGTGAAAATGACGAGAATATGGCGACAGCTTTTGTGTAACTCGACCGGCTCCTTCTCGGTGGTGGCTACTGTGTGTGTGTGTGGTGTGAGTGCGTGTGTGCAAGCAACACTCGGCATGGCCTTCTCGCAAACGCATCATCTGCTCCCTTCCCTATGACGTTTTGGGCGTGGCAGCACTAAAAGTTACATGCTCCCTTTTTTAAATCAACAGTCATTTACCGCACCAGAAAAATGGACTAAAGTGCTAGTAATTTTATACCGAATTGGTTTTGCTAGTTTCTTCAAGGACAAGGGCTTTTCTGAATCTTTCAAGCCTGAACCTTTTAAACTTTTACTTTGTTTACTTTTATTTTGTAGTACCATATTACCCTGGATCAAAGAGCAAATGGGTATAGGCGATATTCTGATTAACATGAAGAGAAAAAAATGGCACTGTGCAGGTCATGTAATGTGCAGGTTAGATAACCATTGGACCATTAGGGTTACAGAATGGGTACCAAGAGAACTGAAGATTGGTAGAGGACGGCAGAAGACTTGGTGGTGTGATGAAATTAGGAAATTCGCGAGTGCTAGTTGGAATCGGTTGGCGCAGGACAGGGGTAATTGGAGATTGCAGGGAGAGTTCTTTGTCCTGTAGTGGACATAAAATAGGCTGACGACGATGATAATGATGACAACCCTGAATTGTGTCGGGCTAGGGTGAGATGCTGCATTGCATACTCAGCCAAGCAGCCAATTGCCACCCATCGTCACCTGTGCACATAATTTAATCTGACATACTGCATGAATTGGTGATCACGTATGACTGGAGAATGACAGTCAGCGTTCTATTTGCCGTATTCATGCACTTCATACATCTTGCGAAACTTAAGGCCAGGTACCAGACAGGTTAGGTAAGCCACCCTACATTTATTGGAAATTGGACAGAGTCGGAGGTGTAGAAGCAGCCGAGATCGGCTGCCGCTCCAAGCAAGTGTACAGCATGCGCTCTCGCCTGAGCCTGTGTTTTATGGTATCTTAAATTTGCTTGTCTAGCTTTTATCTTCGTGTGCGATGATCATCAGAAGCATATTTTGGCATCGTGACAGTTCCATCCGTCCCCAGTCTGGCTGTTCCTTGCGATGGTGTGGGCAGGGCACTGCTCGTGCCTAGGCACAAGCAGTGCCCTGCCTTACATTTGGACTGAAGGTAGAGCCGCCTTCACTTCATCTTCCCATGTTTTAACGTGTGTTTACCTGGAGCAGATGCTGCCTTGCATGTTTCATTAGTTCATATGCTTCCCAAAGTACTTTCAGTGCACAAAAATTTTGTGTTGCCCTTTATTGCTTGAAATCTGCGCCTTTTAGTGTTGGCGTGTTGCTGGACTTCTCAAGACAACATTGTCAAGCGTAGCTGCATTGGCCTTGTCTCCAAACACACTTTTGATAGACAGGGGACTGAATACACATTTCTTAGCTGCCTTTAGCCAACAGTGTACTGTGTGATTAGCATCTCTAAGCACCTTGTGTCTGAATTTGCAGTCCTGTGTTCAGAAGTGTCTCTGCCTGTTGGAAACCATGCATCTAAGGCAATTTGCACACATTGTGCGTTAAATGTATACATGAAGCAGCAGTCATAATGATTTGACTAACTTATTTGTTGGAAATTGCCTTATCAGTTTATGTTTGGTGGAAAATGGTGGCTATCAAAGGAAATGCTTCCTTGATATGGTGTTGCTACATACATGAAAATCTTATTCACATTTAAAAAAGAAGAAATGGGACAATGCAATCCTTGGAGAAAAAGAAACGGAAGACTGCTGGTACTCTCATCATTCATGTGTTTCCGACAAACAGTGTGCAACAACGAACTGTGACAAAGAGACTGAATTCCTGTGTGAAAACTAAAATGTGATAAGAGTGTATGATGGCTTCCACTACTGAAAGTGCAAATATGAAGAGAGAGAGATTTTTCAGTTGTATGCTTCATAATGCACGAGCTGTGAACATTTAGTGGTGCCACTGTGCAAACCTTTGCTCTGGTACGTTTCACACGCTAATTAGTTGCCCTGATGCATTTTTAAAAAGTTTGTTTTATATTCGCACAAAGCGCAAGCACTTTAACAGAAGTTTGGTGACGGCAAGGCAGATGCTGAATATAAAGATGTGTGCTTGATAGAAAGGAAGACTGCAGTGCCTTACCAATTCAAATGCGGCAGGAAAAAAAAAAAAAGAAAGAGCGCCAACTGATTACCATTGCAGTCTGGTTTTCCTCTTCCTCTCACAATCCTTATCCCGCAAGTCTTGTGGCAAATTACCAAAAACTCTTGCTGTCATCACATCTGTTTGTAGGCACTGATCTGTCATAAGCATTTCCATAGCTATTGTACAGCTTGTGTAGCAGTATTTTTTGTCTCTTTCCATACTGTGTCTTTGGAAGGAATTTTCGAGTTGTGACGTTTCGGAAGATGTAGTCATGCTGCCATTTCTTTGGCTGGTTTCATGGGCCCTTATGTGCACAAAAGGGCGTGTTATGATGTTCAGTGGTTAATGGTGACGGACATCTGCATCATTTCAGCCTGTGTTGAGGTCGAAAAAGAATGCACGCTTAGCCAGAAATTTAAGCATATGGCATGGCTTAACCCACCTGGAGGAGGAGCAAAAAAACAAATTAAATAATTTTGAATGCTCAATTTAGGTGCGGTGGAGAGGCAACGGACCGCACATTGTTGCTTTAATGTTGCTAACTGGAATGTTTAAGATTTCGCCTTAAGAGTGTCGGTGTTGCTTTACTCAGCGGGCTGTACTGTTGTCCCGCTTGCAGAGAGGGAAAGTTGAATCACAGGCGTTTGTACTTCTGGGACAGTGCAGATTCCCGTGTGCACAGCCTACTGCAGTTCTATGCATGTAGAGCCATTGTAAATAGTGTAAAAATGTAACCAAAGCATCGGCAAAACACCCCAGCTGCCAACTGGGGCATGCTACATTTTATTTTTTTGCTGAATCCTGTACAGTATAATATGACCATATTTGGAAAAGCATCGCATGTAGAGTTCACTGTTTTCAAACCAATGTCATTCATTCAGATTGTCTTTTCTACCCACATTTTTTTTTTTAGCATAGAAAGCTTGTATTGTGTACCCATTTGATGAACAACTGACGCATAATTTAAGTAAAAAGAAAAAGAAAGTATTTGTGGCGATATTTTGAAGAAATTAAATGCTTATTGGACTGGTTTCCTGCCTGTTGTAATTCCAGTGGGTATTTGCTTGTGGAAAAATGCATGCACGGAATGGGTGTAGAACTAAGACATGAGATCGTGCTCAAGTATTTCACAAAAGCGTACAGCTCTCTGGTGTTTACCAGTTATCAGCATTGCTTGATGCAGTCAAAAGAACCTTGCAAGATCACAAAACTTGCTGTATAACATGCTCACTGCAACATGGATCACTGCAGTTATTTACTCTGTCCGGTTGTGTAGGGCATTCCTGCAGTGTGCAAGTGACATCATTGCTAGAAATCAAGGAGGAAAAATTCTGTTTCTGGTCTAGCATGTTGGTCCATCTCCGTGCGCCTTGAACTTTCAAGGGGAGTGCAACTTTCCGATGACCCACCAGTGGGTCACCACGCACATGAACAGAGACTTCTAAAAGTGCTACCACAGTGAACATGTTATAATCGCAGGTGCCAGAGCAGCGATCTCTTGCATCCAGGCCATAATTGTGTTTATTACCCTGACTAGAGGTCACCAGTTTGTGTCTGTTTTCCAACTCTGCTAGTGCAAACGACCTCGAAGGTCACAGTTCTGGAGGCTCTTATTCAGACTAGTGCTACATTTGAACTTTGAAGTGTGGTAGTGATGCAGGTGTTTGCAAAATGTGAATGCCCCGCGATAACACTAGACATCAGTTAGTACAACCGTGCGGTAAAGAATAAAACCACTGAAACCTCGCATTTTAACAGAAGGTTGCAGCATTAAAAATCCATTTTATATGGCTCATCTTCTCCAATTAGAAGTTCGGTGCTGATAGGCACACTTTTTCAGTTTAGAATAAAATGAATTAAGCAATCAAAGGAGTGTAGCAGAATCATTCCTCTGCTGCAATAAAAAGACTAGTGACAATAGCTAGCAAGAATGCCTTGTGCAATAACATAAATGCGCTTTTTCTGGACCAGCAGGGAGCAAAGGACTCCCTAGTAGATCATGCAACACCCTTTCCACCAATTCCTTTTTGTGGCTACAAAAGATGTCGAAGTCAGTCTCGTAATGAGGATCCCTGTGCAGCTTACATTCAGACAGTAAAAACATCTGTTGCAGCAATACACTGTACAAGACTGAGCCAAGAATATGCCACGCTGCAAGCACACATATACCACACTAGCTGAAGACAGGTGCTAACTCCTTTGAAAAGGCCCAATGTGCAATGCAAGCGAATGTTGCGGCCAAAAAGCTAGTTACAAACCATGCCCTTGAGAAATAAGACATATAGGACTTTATACAGAAGGCTTTCATCATTGCTAGTGATTGGGCCAAAGCTGCTCAACTCTCTAGCTCGCTATGACACTGCAAAGCATCTCCTAAGGCACACTGGTCAATGTAGACTTCCTAACACGAGCATCAAAATTCAGAACGGCTGCAAGTGTAAAACCATTTTCCGAAAACATTTTGCACCTAATTAGCAGTCGAAGCTGCACACATTCATCAGCCAAACAGCAAGCTCAGGTTCACAGCATAATCTAGCTGCAACAACTTCTTCACTTCTAAATGATAAATTTGCCACGCGAGGCAATATGGCCTGGTGCATCCTACTGCACACAGGTGTGCTTTCATGTGACCTGCACATGGCACGAATGCTAACTTGATTCACCTGTCTGTGCCCCCTTTGTATTCAGTCCTTCACCTTTGGCAATGTGTCGAGTTGGTGCAGGACTCGTGCTGATGCCGTGTTGCACCGTTCACGGCATTAACGGTAGCATCGTGAAGTCGAGAGAAATTGGAAAAGTCGTCGCGATGCAACAGGAGGGAACTGTTGGCGCACTACTGGTGCCGTAAACGGTCTCCGCGGCCATCTCCGTCTCACACGAGTCGCTCTTCACTCGTTCTTGGACTTGTCCTTGCTCACGACTACTTTGCGGGCCAGTTGGGTTCCAGTGCCGAGGACGGTGGCTCCAACGTTGTAAGTCGTCGACGCCACCCATTTCACTCCTCCGGCACCGACGTTGTACACACCAGAGGCTATGCCCTGGACCCAGCCGCTGGGAGCTGCGTTGGGACCGACGCCTGTCGATGGCTTCTCTGCGTTACAAGCAAAACAGCTTTGAACCGACACTCGGAAGCAGCTGCGTTTCCGCGCACACGCATGCATGCACCCGGGCCGCGTCACGAATAGGTCGTGGATTAACGTTAGACCATCCTCAAAACAGCTTGCGGGAACGGTACAGCATCGATCACAGCCATGCAAAGAAAAGCATACGTGAAATGCGTTTACAGGAACATTTATAGTTAATCAACGCTGGATTATCAGGGCGCACGCCATTAATTTTATGAACGTATCTGAATTTTGTGGCCGATTGCGTCAGTGAACAGTGTTTTCTAAGTGCTTATTTTAACAGGCTGCCCCTCTTGGCATGCGCGATTGGCTAACGTATCTTTTGAGCCGAGATGGGCACCGACACCGGCTAAGCGCACGCGGGCAAGGTTGTTATTTGGCGCGACTAGCAAACACGCCAACTCTGCGTGGCAATCGCATCAGCCTACATCCGACATGCCTACTTACTTTCATCGTCCTTCGCTTGCTCCTCGATGTCATCCTGGCGTCCAGTCTGCTGCACGGAAGTAAATTTGTCGGGTTATACTTCGGAACTGCCGAACTACGTCGTGATCTAACGGAGCTATGTGTTCACTATCTTCACTGGCAACAGTGAGAGTAGGGGGAAAAAAGTGGCCACGTTACCTTCTTTAGGCAAGCGGTTATTGGGTTGTAGAAGTTTGACATCGCGGCACGCTGCGCTCTTCCGCTGGGAGGTTATCGCACCCTGTCAAATCGGACACGTAAACAAGTTCCGCGCTGCCCGGCTTGTTTTTCTAGCTCGCTCCTCCCGTGCTGGAAATTCTCGGCAGCCTGCTGGATTCGAGTCTTGCGGACGTCCGAATGCTGCTCTCCGCTCGTTCCGGCCACGGCTTGTGCACGCTGCGCGAAGGGGAGAAAGGCAGATGTGTCAACGTTCACAATGCCGCGCAAACGTCACATAATCGGAGCTGCGCGCTGGAACACGATAAGGCGTACGTCGCCACAGCCCCCGCTTCGCCTACTCTCTATTTGCCGCCTGCTGTTGTCGGTGTGTGCGTAGAGCAGCATCTGCGTCGGGTCCGAGGCTCGAGCTCAGCTGGCAGTGACGCAAGCAGCAGTTAAGAACAGGCTCGCGGCCTCCGTATCTGACGAGATACACATTGGTGCTGGTTTTCGTTTAATATCTAGCCGCTACGAAGACGCAGCGCAACGTGCCGCTATTCCGAGATACCGACCGGCCGCTTCGAACTTGGAAGATGCTTCTCGGACGGACATCTCGGCATCTTTCGTTTCGCTCTCCCCTTTGACTCTCGCCGCTCCCGTGTTTCCGCGACAGGCAACATTGGTGCCGCGAACGGCGCATGCGCGCTTATCGCGTGGCGCTTCTCGGCGCGCGTGCGTCGTCTGCTAGCTGACGTTGCTCGAATTCAAAAGTTATCTGGGAAGACGTTCAAGCTTTTCTCTGCTAGCAGAGCCGAATAGCTGTTTCATTGTGTTGCACCCACGTTTACGTATGACTGAATATTTGTGCGCGTATAATGATAGGCTGGCTTGCTCAGTCAAACGAGGGGTGATGGCATTCGGCGGTTAGGAGGGTGTCGCTCGCTGATCGCATCCGGGTAGAATGAAGCACCTTCACGCGAAAATCTTCGTGAAAGATTATTGTTGAGGAGCCTGACGACAACTTCTCGTCGTCGTTGATCCAAATAAAAATGAAAGGAAAGAAGAAAAAAAACAGAGGAAACTATCACGCTCCAGGGCAGCTCGCAGTGTGTGTGTGCGATGAATGGATCCACGCCTTTCTGTGTCAGTAATCACTGTAGCGTAGGACTCTTTCCTCGTAGGTTTTCGCTTCTAGGTGCGTTCGGGAAGCCAGGTGGGTGCTATATATAAAGAAGAATAACTGGGTTTCGAGTCTGTCTGCCTGTTCTCTCCCCTCGTTTTCTTGCCCTCCTCCTCTCCGCACCTTCTCGCCCACTCGTAACGGACGAGAGGAGGCGCCCAGAAGGAGCCGCGTGCGCGAGGAGGAAAGAAAACCTAACGGGAAAGCCACCGGGCAAGTTCAAAGATCCGCGCTGTTCTAGTTTCGGCGCAGCTACTACGGCTGGTCTCCTCTCGCGCGCGTATATTCCCCACGGGAGCCCCGCGAAAAAAGCCCGCCCGCAGCTTTGGACTAGCCGGAGAGAAGTCGTCCAACGAATACGCCGCCGTCGCTGCTGCATTCGCCCGGGATCCATCTCTATGCAAAGTGAAGTGCTTTTGTGTCCGGTGGCTAGAGCTTGAAGAGGATTGCTCGCTCTCCCTCCACTCTTTGGATTAGTTTTTGTGGAGCTTTGCGGAGCAAGAGTCAACAGGTGAGTCTTCTCATTAGCTCTTACTTTGCTTTTGTTTTTTTACCCCCTCGTCGGCGGCAGTTTTCAGATTCGCGTCGTAACACGCATAACTGAAGTCTTTCTGTCCGAGAAGCGTCGATATTGGGCGCGCGATTTTGCGAATTAGCGAGAGTTCGTTAGCGGCGATTGTGGATTCATACGCTGTATAAACGGACTTTACTGGGTACTATGCTTCGACGCTGTGCTAATCGCGTCAAGTTTTGACCTACGGTAGTGGTTACACTGCGAGATCGTGTGTGCAGGTCGCCAAGTTTTGCTTGTGCTTGCTTTCTACTAAATGGACTGTTTTAGTCAAATCATTATTATTACATTTTTATTTTTTGCAGGTAAAGCTTGGTCCAAGTCCCGTATACAACAATCTAGCTTTCCTTCTTTTTGTTTGTTTGTTTCTTTTTTTCGCGGTATATGGGCTATAAGAGAACATCTTTCTGCTGCTAGGAACACTTCACTACTTTTTGCTAGCTCTCTGCTGGCGTTTATAAAATTGTGCGCCCGTATTCAAAGTATATGAGACATGTCAACTCTCTAAGATAAAAATATCCTTCTGTGCACCGTTGCACATACTTGTGTATCTGCGCTACGATCTCGGTACTTTCTTCCCGTGACTTTTTTTCTCTTCTTTTTCCTGTAAAACGAGAAAACCATACGCACTGTTTGCGGGCATATTTTATATTTCTTCTTCCCGTTTCTGTTTTCTTCTTGGTCCTGATTTTTTTCACAACCGCCTGCTGGTCTCTCTCCCTCTGAAAACTGCGAGACTGTGTGCGTGAGAGTGAGACACTCCGTAGGAGCGAGGGTATTGGCTCGATGGTTAAGCTGCCGGCTTTTCCTTAGCCCTTACCCACACCGATCCTTTTTATTGTTATGTGTTTCTTTTTGTCGCGGAAGTCGTTCGCGAGGTGCGCAATCACACGCGCGCACGCAATAACTATAACTTTCGATGAGGTCGATCGCGACGCGAACAGGTGGTTACGCTGGACGACTATATAAACAGCTCGCCCTCACTGGCCTCGACTCCCAGTCCCACAACACCGCTTTCCGAGAGCGCCTGCCATGCTCAAGCTTAAAAGCGTCGACGTTTAATTTTTTTTTTCATTTATTCTTACAATTTTTTTCTATCCCGCTGCGGTTCTACAGTGGCTATTAAAATTAAATTACGGGGTTTTACGTGCCAAAACCACTTTCTGATTATGAGGCACGCCGTAGTGGAGGACTCCGGAAATTTCGACCACCCGCGGGGTTCTTTAACGTACCCCTAAATCTAAGTACACGGGTGACCACGGCCGCCGTGGTCGGGATTCGATCCCGCGACTTTGTGCTCAGCAGCCCAACAACACCATAGCCTCTAGGGCAACCACGGTGAGTCAGTGGCTATGGCGTTGCGCCGCTGACCTCGAGGTCGCAGGCTAAATAATGCGAGCGTAATTAATGCAAGCAAGCGCTCGTGTACTCAGATTTGGGTGCGCGTTAAAGAACCCCAGGTGGTCGAAATTAACCTGGAGTTCACCACTACGGATTTAACCACTCATAATCAGGGCTTTGGCACGTTAAACACGCGATTATTATTATTATTATTATTATTATTATTATTATTATTATTATTATTATTATTATTATTATTATTATTATTATTATTATTAGGAGCTTAAACTGGTGTGTGTGTGTGTGTGTGTGTGTGTGTGTGTGTGTGTGTGTGTGTGTGTGTGTTTCTTTTCCGCAGTGTTGGCTCGAATGACGATTTGATTGATTGGTTGGTTGACTTCGAGTTTAAGAGGAGGCTTTATATCGGGAGCTCCTATTGTCGAGCGCTCCTAAGCGAATTCCGAGCGTTCGCTACTCCGATTTTTTGATCAGGATTGTTGAATTTGAAAGATTGTTGAAAATTGCGATATTAGAAAAAAAAAAACAAAGCTCTAGTACCACGTTTTCAACTCTGTCACTTAGTAATAAATAAAGACACCACAATTCTGTAAGCCTCACATATTAAGACCTCCAAAGCGGACAAAACTGATATATTATGCACCAATGTGAAATATAATGTGAAATTGTGAGTAGGGCTCTTGCAAAACTTTTGTAACCGTAGTGATAAACTCACGCAAGGTATAAACTGATATATCAGATTCGTCCGCTTTAGCTGCTTTAACGGACGCCGTTTACAAAACTGCGATATCTGTTCTTGGTGCAAAGCTATGATTCTGTAAATTTTGCCATTTATTTATTTATTTATTTTGAACGTACCAATTCGAATAGGCGGCACCGATCGGAATGGGTCCCTATCTAAAGCTCGCTTGTACTACGGCCTACTCTCAAAGTTCCTGTGTCGCTTTAGGACATTAAGGGGGCACTAAAGAAAATAAAAAGATTTCACCTGGGTTTAGTAAAAAACCTTTGCACAATGCCAAAGACGTCACTGCGAAAGCAGAACTGATAAGCAAGAAGAGGCGCAAAGAGGAAGGACGTGTGGCGACGCCGCATTGAAGTTTCCGCACCAGTTTGTCGTGACGTCACGAATTTCAACGGCGTCTTATAGCGCTTTCATATAGCTCATTGTTTATCGGCAAATGCGGACTACACTGTATTCTAAGACGGCCAAAGATTACTTTTGGCAGGCTTCGGTAACATTTACCGAACTAGAACGAGGGCCGAGTATGTTGAAAAAAAGAAAGATATATTTTGAAATCCGTGACGTCGCACTGACGTACGGGCGCCTGATTTTTGGCGCGAAATTCGAAAAAAAAGAAAGAACTTTGTAATCTTCATTTTATTTTCAGGTTATCAACCTGTTATTGCCATTAGCAAAAATAGAGCTTTCAAAGAATACTTCATTAGTCGTAATTGATTTACTGTTTGTTTCTAGTGTCCTACTCCGACTTGCCTATTCAAGCGCACGCAGAAATGCTCGTGTTAGACAAGTGCTCAACCAATTTAAGGGAATTTTTTTTGAGTTTGAGAAAATAAGCTAAACTGTGGCAACCGTATGTAGGAAAGAGGGCTGTGCGAGTAGTAGTTTTCAGGACCAAATGGAATGCAAATCGCATTGTGCCACAAGAGGTGATTAGAATGTCGAATTGAATGTCGAGTATACTTTTCGAATAGTTTCTGAATAACGAACAGCCGTTCTCACCTATAATCTAAAATGATCTTTCACATTCTAGCACATAATCACTACTCCAGCAAGGTTATGTCATTACACTTCACGTTAAGGAGCATTGTTCAACTAAAAGCACAAATGGAGCATTAGGGGCAAATAGGCATTTATTCGCGTACTATCAAGACTCATCGTTTAGTGCGAATGGTAGCAGTTTAGTCGAATAAGTCTACCCTTCGTGAGCGATTTAGTGTGCTCATCTGTGTAACTCTCCGTGTTCTTTTTCAATTATTTTTTTTTATTTAACACCGGTGCTAATCTCACGATATTATAGCAAGGGGGGGGGGCACATGGACGCGCACAGTGAAAAAGATGCATATAGATGAAAGATTGTAAAGCACAACGCAATACAGTGTTACAATAACTACGCATCAAGTCAACTGTGACGATATACCGAGCAGAATTACGTCAACCACAGTAACAAAAGTAAGCGAAGCAAAGCCTAATCGACAGAAAAGAAAGCTAGCGCAATTATTGAGAATACAGTCGGAATTCAGAATACAGAGAACCTAATACAGTGCAGAAGATGGAGAGAGAGAGAGAGAGAGCAAGGACAGGAAAGGCAGGGAGGTCAACCAGACGAGCACCCGGTTTGCTACCCTACCCCGGGTGTGCGGGAAAGGCGAATAGAAAGAGGGAGAGAGTGAGCACTGAGTGCGTGTGGGAGTATGCACAGGGACACTAAACGAAGATGTGAAATTAGTGATGAACTGGTGTATGCACGTATTACTTCCTTAACCAACGCTGGAAAGTTTTCTGAAGTCGATGTGCTCGTGACTGAATGCTCCTGTTGGTTCCACTCTGCGATTCGCACGATCAAAAGTCTACTATGGCCGCCAGGATAAAATTTATCGCGCTTTCTGCTCCAATTTTAGGCTTGATCGCTCGCAGTTGGCAATTTGACATATTAGAATTTTTTTTCGCGAAAAAAGAAAGATATTCGTATTTGTGAACAGTGACTGTAGCTGATTCGGTCTTCGAATCGAAGAGGGTAATATTCTATTCGTTATCGGAAAGTTGAGAATATTCACGTATCCGCTGTAGTATATATAAAAGAAACGTAAATTTGATTTAGTACCTCGCACTTTTTCACGGAAATTTCCAACTATCGGTAAGCTTTAAGCAAAATTGAACCGGGAAGCTTACGAGTCCGCAAACCTGCACCAAGAAACAGATATCGCAGCTCTGTAAACTGGACTTGTTTAGAGCGCCTAAAGAGGGCGTATTTGTTATATGAGTTTGCAGCTTAGGCAAAACTGTTAAGATGTTTACGAGGGTGTTGCAGAAGTACGGTGTGCGATACATCAATTTGATGCATTGTAGATGTATTATTAAAGAAGGTTATCAAAATTGTGATCTAGTTTCTCGTGGCGACCAATAGAGTTGTAAGCTTGATAGCTTCGTTTCTTTCTTTCTTTCTTTTTTTTGCAATATTCATCAAGCTTTATCAAACAGTTGTCGGCTTAAATCAAATTTTCGCTTCAAACAGTCACTAGCTTTTAACTTGTTTTCTTTTAAATCTAACAAACCTCATCAAATTTGGTGCAGTGGTTGCCGATAAAAAAAAAATAAAACGACTTCTGCTTTCCCAGGTATTTTGATAGCAGGCCTCGTGCTAAGGACGTGATTACGTTGTCTTGTCTCTTCTTTATTTTCTTAAAACAGCGCGAAACAAGACAAAGGTCGGGAGGGGGGGGGGGGGGTGAGGCGAAGAACAAGCGCTTGTCTTCGTTCCCCCTTTCTACCGTCTTTTGTCTCGTTTTGCTCTCTTTATAGCAAGATGGAACACAAACGAGCCCGGTTTCACACTCTTCTTTATTCCTGTTCTTGCATACACTTTCCTCAATGCGATGGTTTACAGCTTGCCGTGCGTCGGCAGATTAAAGTGCTTCGCCTAACCTTTAACTGAGTCTAAGGAAGTACATCTGCACTGCAAGAAAGAAGAAGAAAAAAAAAATGGTAGCCCGACGGAGACAAGAAACTGTCATTTTGTACTGATCGTCTTTCGAAGCACCTGGTTTTGCAGTGCTGTCGGTACGTGACAGTGTAAACTATCTGTCGCCGCTTTCTTGTACGCAAATCAAAGATAAAGATCATACATTCACGCATTAACAGTTAAGGAACTCGCATAGCTAGGTAGCGGTTATGCGAAGTAGTAGTAGTAGTAGTAGTAGTAGTAGTAGTAGTAGTAGTAGTAGTAGTAGTAGTAGTAGTAGTAGTAGTAGTAATAATAATAATAATAATAATAATAATAATAATAATAATAATAATAATAATAATGAGGATGAATAACAATGAAGAGAGAGAGAGAGAAGACTTTATTGAAAGTCCTTGTTGGGGTCAAGGGAGGCGGGGGGGGGAGGGGGCAGCATCATGTGCGCCTGTGTCACGGCGCTATAGAGTATCGATAGCCGGGATCATCGCATAGTCTGAACAGAGTCTGACGGCACTCGTGATATGAAGCGCATTTCCGGCGTAAATAAACATTGCGTCCGAAGGCCTCGCAACATTTTTTGCTCAGGCCGCCAAACTGGAGGGATATAACGCTTCTTCTTCTTCTTCTTCTTTTTTTTTTTTTTTGCACTACTTAGTGCCTGGCACAAGATTTCGGTTTCAACCACGTGACTGCGCGGAACATACTTCAGTCGGAATCACGGTGCAATCATAGCCGTTTCATCACGTCGCGCGTGTTCTTATGAGTATACGCGGTAGCGCTTATAGCGGACGCGCGTCGGCGTCGGAAATACGTCCCATGTAGCTGCCGCCCTGAAGAGGTGCATCGCGAAGCAGAGCAAACGCGCGCCGTCGTTGTACAGGCACCCTAGGCATTTTTTTATCTCTCCCTTTGCGTATCGTCACCGCCACCGTCATCATTAATATTATTGTTGTTATTCTAAGTAAAAGAAAAAACAATAAGATTTCGGAGATAAAGGCTGTCAACTTCCTCCAGAAGGAGCAAAACTGCCGCCTGTTTCGAAGCAGACGGGACAGGAAGGAAATGGGAGAACACCACTGAGGAATCGCAAAAAGACTGTAAGAGAATGGCGACACCGACGGAAGACACTTGCATTAGTAAGATCTTAATGAGGGCTAGTTGGTTCATACTTAGAACTGAGGTGAAACGCGCGTTTTCGCGCTGTTTCACCTCAGTTCTACGGAAGACACCGACGAGTGCACGCTAGAAAAAAAGCATTGAATGAGCCAGCGGTGGACATAACCATGTACAACAATGAGCAGGAAAAAGCACTGCAACACTAGGCGAGTCTAGACACCGAGAAAAGTAAAATTACAGGGATTTGATAAACACAGGGACACGTATATATACCGAAAGAGTTGTAAATTAACTCAAAACAACAAAAGACAAAAGTGTCGTAGACGACAGACCAACTTGTATGACATAAAGGACCACTCGCGGATGCTCCGCGAGCCTTCCGAAATTTTCGTGAGGCCTCAAGAGGGCCTATATCGGAAATTTTGCTTACACACCGAAGCGACTGCGCTTCTATGAAATATTAGACGTTGGCCACACCAAGAAGAGGCAGCTGCTGGAACCGCTAGCGTAAACGAAACAATATTTAATGAACTAACTACAAAAAACGGATTCAGAGGAAGCTCTGGCTCGGGCCCAACTCCGACGCGGCCTATTCAAATACATGTAAAACGCAAAAACGTTTTTCTGAGATAACCCCTGGACCGATTTTGATGAAATTTGTTGCATTTGAGACGAAAGTTAAATTCTAGTGACTGTTTAAAGCGGAATTGCGATTTAAGGCTTGAATTTCGTTCAAAAGATTTTCAAATATTCGAAGAATTGAAAAAAATAGAAGGACGAAGTTTACAAATTCATAGCTCTGCATCAAGAGCAGATATCGCGGTTCTGTAAACGGCATCCATTAGATCATTCAAAGCGGACAAGTTCGATATGTCATTTTACATCTTACGTGAATTTATTACACTGGTTACAGGGGTTCTGCAAAAGCTGTATTTACATATTACTAAAATTTTTGTATACATGTGTAACATATCAATTTTGTCCGCTTTGGATGCACTATTAGATGCGATTCACAAAATTGTATGATCCTTTTTCGTTGTTGAGTTACAATGCTGTAAGCTTGACAGTTTCGTTTTCTGAAGATTATTGATTTTTGCCGATCTTTAATAAAAAATTGACGACCTAACTCAAGAATTCGAAACCAGCAGTCAATATATTTTAAGTTTTTCTTTTTAATGCAACAAACCTCGTCAAATGTGGTGCAGTGGTTGCCGAGCAAAGCGAATTCTCCTTTTACATGTATGTAGATAGGAGCACTGGGGCTAAAGCTTCCTCTTAAACTCTTAAACTTAAAAAAAAAAAAATGTTGACAATACTCGACAAACGTTCGCTCTCGGGGCAATTGCCACCGTGGTGTCGCCGATCAACCTTGCCCTGTGGAGGGAGGGGGGGGGGGGACGCTTCACACTCGAGCACTTGCCGCAGTGGCCCGAAGCAGTCTCCCACTGGATGCCACAGCCAAGCGCTGGCTTACACGAAGCCGTGGCCACGCTTTCTCCCAGATGCGCTGAACACGTCACGTGACCACTGTGGCACCACCATTCAACGCAGCAGCGTCGTGCGTACATGTTGAGGTGGCTGCTGATTAATTCCGATTCGCGATCAGCGGCATCTCGGCGATACCGACAACACTGGAAGTTGTAAAGCCGATGTACAAAGAGCGTTTCCACCTCAAGAAAAAAAAAGTGTATTGGATACAGTATAATGAGCGGAGGTAGAAGGAAATAAAATGCAACGCCAGACAAATAATTCTTTAGGGGATACGAGCTACCCTTCTCGTCGGACAGTCTCCCATTGCCTGGACAGCCGAGAGCCCACGTGACATTTACCTCACAGCCCCCCCCCTTTTTTTTTTCTTCCCCCCCCATTTTTTCGAGACGGCGGATTTCCGGCTGCGGATGTGTGCTATCTGTGTTTCCCGCGAACATCGGAAGACGGGAATTGTCATGTTCATGTGGAGTGGCAGACTATGACTCTGCATGCTGGTCTCTTCTCTTAGATGACGTGCCGTCTTTTGTTTGAATTTTAGGCTATTTTGACGTTGTAAATAGGTGTAATACTTTGGACACACGATCACCGCAGGATCCATGCATCACGGGTCTTTGTCTGAAGCGGGGATACTAAATGTAAAGCCCATAGTTGCGTTTTTTTTTTATATACGGGAGTGAAGTTTAGCTATGGATAGTTGAACAAAGCAATTACTAAATAATTAATTAGTACAGTAGCTAAGCTATGACTGAAATTAACATATCTTAATTCTTTCTTGTTATATAACTGCTTGATCGAAGGCCCGAAGTAAATGTAAACAATATTTTGTTCCGACCTTATTTGATGGGAAACTGTGTTTGGTCATTACAGGGTTAACAAAAAGATAATTGAAGGTCTCTGCGGTCCTGACCCCGGCGGGAGATGAATGCGTTCGAAAAAAAAAAAAAAAAAACAATACAGTCGGTTCCACGGGGGCGATGGACATGAAAGAGAGTTAGTTTTCACGTTGTGGCGCACACTCTCTACAATCTAGAGAAAAAAAAAAAAAGACGCACGTGCTAATAATAATAGGTATTTGGTATAGTACGTGCACATGCCTGCATGGAACGCAGTGACTCAGTGAACTAGTCCAGCTTTCACCTTCTTTATGGGGAAGCTCGCTTCGCTTGAGCGCCGATAGGGAAATTAAGCGCGAAGTTTCCCTATACGTCGGCAACGCCCGCTCTGGTGCGTGGGTAAAGTGCGCTTCAGTGCTTGGCACGAGCCCGGAGTGCACTATTTGTTTCCCTCCCTCTCTTACTCTGCGTTTCCTTGCTTCGCTCTCTCCTACCACCTGTCTGGACTCCCGCTCCTCCTCATTTCGTCCCCCCTTCTCTATCCCGCCCCCACGTCTTCGGTTCCGGGGATTGCAGGAAAGAAACCTACATGGCTGGCGCTGGCCTTAAAGAAATAAGCGACTGAACTATAACCAAAACAATGAATGATAATGAAGAAGACACGTACTAGTCCCTTAGACTGCCGTCGGCACTCGGTGCTGCAGTGTTCGGTTCTTTTGTAGACTGTTCTGCTTTAAGCTGGGTGAACAGTGGGTCTCGTTGCAGTCATTGACTTTGGGACCCTTGTCTGCATACTATTTGTTATTTAGTCATTGTTTTTTTAATGGGGAATAAACTGAAACTCAAACTGAACTGGAGGACATGCGAAAGAGGCCAGGTTGCCTCGAGCTATGAGCTAGCACACCTATTCTTTAGGCATATATCAGTGTTCTGCATGAGACTATATTAGAGGCTCTGGAAATAGTTGGCCTCGTCGATCGGCTCTATCGTTGAACAGGCAGTTATTTACATATGCGGTCTCTCTTTGTGAATACTGAAGAGAGCCCAACTTCTCAACATTATACACACCGTGGAGTACCGCAGGGTGGTGTGCTGAGCCCAACACTCTTCAACCTTGGGCTCATTGGTCTCGTAGAATGTCGGCCGAACACGGTGAAGTTGTCGATCTATGCCGATGACATCTGCGTCTGGGCGTCTGGTGCGACGCGTCCTAAAGTTCGTGCAAGGCTGCAAAAATCTGCGACATTGATATCGACGTACCTTATAAGGAACAAGGCCTCAGAATTTCTCCAGAAAAATGGGCATTGGTGGCATTTACCCAGAAGCCAATGACTTCGTACGCCATATCCATCGATGGACAAATTATCTCTTATATAAGGACGCACAGGTTTCTAGGGGTAATCATCGACCGTGACCTCTGTTGGAGTCCCCATGTGGCCTGCCTAAGAAACTGCCAAATAGTCATTTCTCATCTTTTCATGTTTCTTGGAGGAAAAGCCTGGTGTACTTCAGTAAACGTGATGATGCAACTGCACGGGACGCTGTTTCTCGAGTATCTCAGGTACAGGCTGGCAGTGCTGACCAATACGTGCAGAACTAACATCCGTATACACTCGAAAGTGCTCAGGCCCAGGCGCTTAGTGTTTGACTGGAGCTGTCACGATGTATGTCAACACCCGAAACCATTGCAATTGCGCATGACTACCCAGCAAAGATTCACATTGTTATGGAAGCGCTAAGAGCGCCCGTCAGGCACCTTGTTCGCGCCCCTCTCCACTATCTGGCCTCACTGCCAGAAGACCAACCACGTGCCTCTTTTTGTCAGACGATACTGCCTTATCGTGTATACCTGCCATCAGGTTACACAGCTGCAGCGAGAATTTTGCTTCCCCCTGGCGCTTGGCTCAGCCACAAGTTCGACTGACAGCACCAGGGATTCGAACGAAGGCACAACTCTCATTACCAGCTCTCAAGCAACTTTAGTCGCTCTTGCTGTACGAACAATGCACCGAACATACCCATATATACACTGATGGTTCAACCACCGGTCTGCAGGATCAGTAATTTTTCTTGCGAAAGCCGCCACCTTGAAGTTGAAAACATCACACCAGACTACATCAACAGCCGCGGAGCTTGCTGCTCTTCGTAGCGCTCTGCGCATAATTCGAGAGGAACCACCTCGAAAGTGGAGCATTTTCAGTGATTCTAAGGCAGCTCTACATTGCTTGCTTTCCGCCTTACGCCGTGGACCCTACGAACAACTACTCTTACAAATCCGAGAGCTCCTTCATCACCTCGTCGAGCAAGGACAAGGCGTCACATTTCAGTGGCTCCCTAGCCACTGTGGCATAATGGGTAACGAACTGCTCGATGAAGCTGCTCGATCTGTTCATGAAGACGGCGTGCAGGAGCCAATCCCGCTGTCAAGAACAGATGCAGCAGCGCAACTACGAAGTGCCTGCATATACATTCGTTGTGGAAGACACCTAGTTTCCAGCACACAGGTCTACATTGACTGGACCCCTGTCTGCGACTTCAGCCTCCACTTGGACTATCACGACCCGAGACAACGGTGCTTTACCGATTGTGGCTTGGCGTTGCATTTAAGGAGTTGTTTGCTTTACGCATTGGATGGGAGGATAGTGCTGCGTATGACTACCGAGACGACGAGGAAACTATCGAAAACGTTCTTTGTCATTGTCCCCGATACAGCGCACACAGGCAGACACTCGCGACCGCGCTGGCACGTCTGGACGACCGGCCGTTATCGGAGCATGCAGACAGTCCTGGAACGCCGACCTGTACAATCGTCACACCACGAGACAGTGAAGGCATTCTTGAAATTTTTACATTCGAGTGGCCTATTGGAGAGAGTAATTCTCATGGACGTTCGCGACCTTCCCTACTTTTTTTTCGTTTCTTTGCTTTTTCTCTTCGTTATTCTTTCCGTCTTTCATTTCCCCTTACCATTCCCCCAGTGCAGGGTAGCAAATCAGAATGTTATCCGGGCCAGATGGCGTATTTTCCGCTTCATGGGGCTTACAATGCTTTCGCATTAAAAGATATCCATCTTTAAAACGACCCTACCAGGGATTTTGCTCGAAACATTAATAAATATGATTTGGCGCACTTGCCCGTGCATTGCGACGTCTTTTCGCGTGAACCACAGTTCCGGCAGATGTAATAATTAATGTTATGGACAAAGTAAGCCTCAAAACAGCACGCGAATTAATGTAAGCGTATAACACAAAGGAACGGTGCTGGCTGTGCCCGTCACTAAAATTTTCGTTTTGCCTTATATCTGGTATGCTGAGGTCGGCTTCTGCGACAGCTGTATTTTATGTGTTATGGTTTGGCTCGTTTCATTGCGATTATTGGCCCTTGTGAATTCTTAGCGCGTATATTCGCCGGATTGTCGTCTCTTTAACAAAACCACCCTGAAGTTATACCGCCCGTGGTACCACCCCTGCCTTTGTGTTCGGCTTACTTAGCGGTAAAGTGGTACCCTTATTCAGCTGGTCAATTCTTTCCTATAATTTTCATTTTATTGAGGTTTGCCATCTTCTCGTGAATACCTACATATTGGCCCGTTCTCTCAGAAGCAAGAGGGTCGAAAGCTGTGCCACTTGGTACACGATTGAAGGGCACGCGCAGGAGGGCTTCCGGATTGTATATTTGTAATCTCCCATAAAGAAATTTCAGTTAGTTTCAACCTCTTCCCGTCGTCCTGTTGCTTGCGTATGTTGTTTTTTCACAGGTTCTTTACCCTTCACTTTCTCAGAAAATTGTGTCATTTCAGGCGGGACCAATGGCAACAACAACGGGTCACACTGTGGGGACGATACAGTTGCCTGGTCCCTTTGCTCTTCAAACAACGGTTCACCCGGTTCAAAACAAAGCAAAGACGCGTGCGACGACCGCTGCGCGATGCTGGCCTCAAGTGGTAATAGTAGTAGTAGTAGTAGCAGTAGTAGTAGTAGTAGTAGTAGTACTAGTAGTAGTAGTAGTAGTAGTAGTAGTAGTAGTAGTAGTAGTAGTAGTAATACACTGAACTTAATTTCTCCAAAGTTTTCAATGCATGGAGGCCTGCCTCTCTTAGCCGTTGGGATGTGCTGCGGTTAGGGGCCCGTCGTTTGTGCGACTACGTATTTGGGTGACCGCCGCAGATCCCACACGAAAGGCACTTGAGCCCGGCTTTACGGCAGTGAGTGCGCCCCTATACGTCGCTATCCGAGCGGTTCGCGGCCAGCCACTTGTGGGGCGAGCCAAGCGTGCGAGCGGCGGCACCGAGAGGCGAATTCCGGTTTCGCGGGGGGGATTCGGGAAGCAGCCCCACTTTTTGTTTCGACCCGCAGAGTCGCTTGTCTTTCTTTGATTCGGGGCTCGCGGGCGGCCGGGCCGCGGACATTCGCTCTTCGACACGGTCAGCAGGGCGGAAGCGAGGGCAGTGCCGGTGTGACCAGGCCTTGCCACCGAAATCTGCGGCAAGTGGGTGCCGGTTGGCGAAGAGTGTGGTATAGTGGTGGTGGTGGTGGGGGGGGGAGGGGGGAGCGAGGAAAAACCCGGGCGTGCTCTCTCGGCCCTTTAAGAGGCTTTGGCAGCTTTGGCTTCCACGGGGGCGAGCGTCCGCATCCCCGGCCCTCCTCTCCCGGCTCTCGGAGAAGAAGAATGGAGGTCGTCGTCGACGGGCGGAGGAGGCACTGCCGCCCGTTTCTCGGTCGCCCAGCGCACGGAATCGTGCGTGCAGGTCCCCGCGCAGCCCAGTTGCCACCGACCGACTATGGCTTCTTCTTCGCCTTCTCCTGTCCTGTGCCGGGAAGCAGCTGTAGCGGCGACACTTTCGGCGTGGAGCTGCAAACTCGATCCGACCCCGTACGACGGTGTCAAACCAACGACGCGTTTTCACCAGGCTCCCACAGTCGTGCAGACAGGACACAAGAGTAGAGAAGAGGACAACACGAACTCCGACTATCAACTGAAGGGAGCGCTGAGGCGAAAAAAGAAAGAAGACACAAAACTCATCTGCGCAAGCTCTGGAATGGTATCGCCACGTGTCAGTGGTGTATAATGAATCCTTACCAACTAGCTCAGACGTCTGTCGTTCCCACAGTCGGAGCAGCACATCTTTCAGATGCGTCGCACATCGTATCGAACCCGACCTCACACAGTGCATTTTTTTTTCTGCGTGTACTGCAGAGACAGAATGGATCGCGTGAACGAAGTTCCTTCGCATCGGTGCCCGCTGAGCTCGCACTATACAAACGACTGGGCTTCGTGCACGTAGGCATTGGAGCGATTATATAGAATTTCGAGCGCGTCTTCGTGCTTGTCGAAACTCAGCTGCGTGCCTGCCGTGGACTTCTTGCCCGCCGCTTCCTACTTATTCCACAAGTTGTCTTGTCTGTGCCAGGAAGAAATTGCGAAGGAAACTGAGTCGCCTTAACACAGCGGTAGTTGGGCTGACCGTGGTGACGGCGTGAATATGAAAGGCATACTCATAGCACGTCAGCTGGCAGGCAGCTCGACGCTAGGTCCTCTCTGTTGGTTAGGTTGCCCCTTGCGCGACCCGATGTGCGGTGTACGTCATTACCAGCGATCAAGTCTTTCATTTCTATTTAATACACGCAGCTGTCGCGACAGTTGCGAAGTCATCAGCTTCATCAGGTAGTTTTCTGCCTGTCCGTGTATAGACGATGCACTTGGGGCCGTGGTGAGGACGGCTGTAAACCGGTTCTATCACCTTTCGTGTGGCTTCCAGATCCAATTTGCAGATGCTTGTATACCTGCGTTATTAGAGTGACTATGGCGACTCTATGTCCAGTCGTGACATCGTAATAGACCGCTGCTGCAAAACGCCTATCATGTGAGTCATACACTCCCGTACCGTACACGCATATAGATGGCGTGTCCGGGGCCTTCGTCATGCTGCTTTCGGGTCCTCACCATCCTCTCTCTCTCACGCGTGCTCGTTCTTCTAGGTACTGGATACAAACGTGTGACACGGAGCTCTTGCCATGGCGGGAAGGAATTGTTAAGGGGGGAGGGGTCGCTCGTTTGTCTTCCCGGCCACTCTCCGCGTGCAGACAAGGCTGACAGAAATCACAGCGGCCGCCAACTTAACGCACACAACACGATCTGATCGAGTGACCTTACTCAACGGTGCGCGCGGCAATAAAAAACAAAACATTGCTGGCTTTGGGCAGATGACATAATCTGTATAACTTGCAAGGCAGCATCGCTGTAAAGGCCTAGCTCTGTCCATAAGACGATCGACTGGAAGTATTTCATGCAGGTGCGCTTGATAGTTCTCTTCGTGCTGCTGTATGATGTACCTGTTGCTGGGAATCTTTAAGTACTGCAGTTGGTACGAGTGCGTTTGGGAAGCTCGGTGGTGCCCCTCGAAGCTTCGTTGCGCGGAGTTTTCAGTTGTTTTATATTCCGATCAGCGGGGCTTGTCTGCCCCATATGCGATTGCGGAGCTAGACCAGAGTGGTTTGCACGAGGCTTCTAGCAATGTTGGTTCCAGCTCTTACCATAGTGGGGGACGTGCGGTTTAATAAGAAGATAATCCGTCCCGAGTTCAATTGGAGGTCATTTGCCCGGGTGTGCCTGTTCTGTACCTCATTGATGGGAATACCCGGAATTGACTAGTATCTCGCAGTCTATTCCCCGATCGCTCCTCCCTCACGCCGAAGCAAGATTGTCGTCATCTGGAAGTCGCCAAAAAAGCAATAATAATGCGCAATCGAGTCACAATGCCAGCATCTTTTCTCATTCGATTTCTTCTCCTTGTCCTGTCTTCCATTTTCGTTCTTGACTAGATTTCAATCTGTGCATGGGGGAAAGGAAGAAAAATAAAGAAAAGAAGACGTCTAAAAGGAAGCAAGATGTCAGGCTTCATCAGAACGTGTGAAACAGCGCAAACAAACAGAGACAAAAGGAGGAATAATCAACAGCAGGGCATCCAGCCTTCGAAAGGCTGTTATCTCCCACGCTTTCCCACGGAGAATCATGGGAAGTGCGCGAATCCCGCGTTGAATTTTGGGAACAGCGCGCCGGTTCGGGTTATAGCCGGTTCGAGTGCTGCTGGCCACCGCACTTGCCGCCGCTTTCTCCAGCCCGCGAGCGGGACGCTCGCTTACTGCTCGGCCCATTTGATGCGTTCAGTTCACGGCCTAGATACCTGGAAACACTGTTGCCACTGCAACGTGCACTAGCTCCGGAGTGTCCGCATGATTAGCCGCGCGTTACAACTTCCGAGCGACAGTGCGAGCGACACAGCAAGCAAAGACACGACTGCCTCAGTGAACTGCGCGACGGGCCTAGAAAACACCGGTTGCTGTCACGTGTTTATAATTGGGAGGGGGGGGTTCTCATGATTCCACTTTCTTTATTTAACTTTTATGACTAGGCTTTAATATTGTCATGTGACGCTCCCCTACTGCTTTTTATTTCTTTTTTCCTGCATGAAACACTATCGTAGTTAGCAGCGTCATGCTGCCTTCCGTGATCTCCCTATTAATAATCCTTACCCCTTCATTCAGGTGACATGCGGGTGCGAAGAGAGTAGTTGCATCGACATGAAATAACGGAATGTCAATCAATCAATCAATCAATCAATCAATCAATCAATCAATCAATCAATCAATCAATCAATCAATCAATCAATCAATCAGAAGGTACAGTCATAAGCCTGGCGGTGTTGAGTGCAGCTCTTGCAAGAGTAAATACGTGCGGTACCTCCAGCTTTTCCAGTGATTCGTTTTTAAAGCGAAACTTTCATTGGCTCCTCCTCCACTCCCTCCTCCGCCTCCCCCGACTCTGCGTGTAGTACGGAGGGGCCGATCTCGAAGACAGTAAGTGTAATGAAAGGATGGTGGTGATGTGGTGGACGATACTCGATGCTGATGCGCCATATATCTACTCGCAAGGACTTCAATGACATTTCTAACACCGGCCGACCCTAGAAAGCAGTGCTAGGTCATAGCAGCCACAAGCTTTGTAGCATTAACCCATAGAGCTGACCAATAAGTGTCCGCAGCAGCAGCACATCTCGGCAGGTCTACGAGGAAGCCGTCACTTGATTTCGACAATCTTTTTTCGATGGTTACCCGCCGCGGTGTCTTAGCGGCTCTGCTGTTGTGCTGCTAAGCACAATGTTACGTTTCGCCTACGACGCGCGGTATAGCCGGCGCGGATGCAACGGACGCCGGGGCTTCGTTCAAAGCGGCAGACATTTTGTCCCGTTCGGCGCCGCCGCTACGCCTCCCCGCCAAGCGCGTCCAGGCATGTTCCAATGCCACGTGTCTTCGTGTGCGTGTGTGTGTGTATGTGCATGTTGGTGCCCACGCTTGTCGAAGCGCGGCAGCCGGGGAGAGGAGCTCCCCCAACTGTGAAGCGAGGAGGTCTGACAGGCGCCGGCCCGGCGGATGCGTCACCTACTCATCCCAACATGCCCGAGCGGCGCCGGCCCGGCGGCTGCGCCACCTTCTCATCCCAACGTGCCCGAGCGGCGCCGGCCCGGCGGCTGCGCCACCTTCTCATCCCAACGTGCCCGAGCGGCGCCGGCCCGGCGGCTGCGCCACCTTCTCATCCCAACGTGCCCGAGCGGCGCCGGCCCGGCGGCTGCGCCACCTTCTCATCCCAACGTGCCCGAGCGGCGCCGGCCCGACGGCTGCGCCACCTTCTCATCCCAACGTGCGCGAGCGGCGCCGGCCCGGCGGCTGCGCCACCTTCTCATCCCAACGTGTCCGAGCGGCACAGTCACGTGCGCGTCTATAGAGGCGTTCCTTCTTGCCCTCAACTGCGAGAGTATAAAAGCAGCTGCCCCCGGACGCCAAGAGAGGCTCCGATTTCTTCTGTTGAGTAACGTGCACTCCCGTCTCTCTACTTCGGTCGACCTGACCGCCCGCTCTTATGCTATGCTGGAATAAACAAGTTGTTCTGTTACCAGTGGACTCATGCTTTGCCGGGACCTTCGGATGCTTCCAGTTGTGCCCCAGGCCGCCAGGCCAACGCTACCCTTGGGGCTTGCGACCCAGGTGCAACAACGGGCGTCAGCGCTGAGTTCCCAACAACTGTCTGCCAGCGGTGAGATCGCGACAACGGAGGCCAGCAGCGAAGATATGCGGTTGACTGTATGCTGAGCAGCTCAACGACGATCCGGGAGCAGTGCAACGAGCCCTGTGTGATGACTGGTTGCCTGCAGCGGAACGACTGCGCTGAATTCTTGGCTGCGAGGTTTGGTGAGTGCGGGACTTTCTTCTTCTGAGTTTTGCCAGGCTTTTGTTAGTGTCAGAAACAGAGCTGGTAATTGTGGTTGTCGTTGCTGTCGGGTTAGTTTGCGGCAAGACAATAGTCGGCAGTAGAGAAAGCAGCATTCAGAGCAGCCATGGATTTGAAGTCGTTGCGCAAACCGAAATTGCTGGAGCTTGCAAGAGAGTTGGGTCTGGATGTCTCAGACAAACTCAGAAAACCAGAACTGCTAAGGGCTATTCTTGAGTTAGAGGCGGAGGATGACGAGCTGTCGGAATGCCTTGAGACCATTGAGGAGAGGGCAAAAAGACAGGAGCGCGAACTTAAAGAGCAAAAAGAGAAACAGGAGCGCGAACTTAAAGAACAAAAAGAGCGAGAGCAACAAGAGAAAAAAGAAGAGCGCGACCGTCAACACGCTTTGGAAATGAAGCGTCTTGAGGTAGAGATGGAACGCGCTCGTAATGGAAGTCAGGCACACGGTGCAGGAGAACGAGTATCGTTCAAAATGACTGACCTGATGCGGCCGTTTAAGCTTGGAGAGGACATTGGTTTGTTCCTGGTTAACTTTGAGCGAACGTGCGAGAAGCAGGGGTTCTCTCGGGAAACGTGGCCACAGCGCTTGCTCACTTTGTTACCCGGCAAGGCGGCCGACGTAGTCGCTCGCTTGAATAGAGAGGAGGCAGAGGATTCCGACAAAGTGAAATCGAGTCTGCTAAAAAAGTACAGGCTGTCAGCGGAGGCGTTCCGTCGGAAGTTTCGGGAAAATGAGAAAGGCAGAAGTGAGTCATACACAGAGTTTGCGTACAGGCTTATGTCAAACATGCAGGAGTGGCTCAAAGAAGAGAAAGCGTTTGGTGACCACGAGAAAGTTCTGCAGTGTTTCGGGCTAGAACAGTTTTATAGTCGGTTACCTGAGAACGTGCGGTACTGGGTCTTGGATAGGCCAGACGTTTGTACGGTGGCTAAAGCCATTGAGCTAGCCGAGGAGTTTGTGACGCGTCGGGCTCGCGGAGCTAAGGACGGTCAAAAGGGTGAATTTGGCTCGAAGTTTGAGAGGCCGAAGTTCACACCCATGAGAGCAAAGGGGAACACACGTAGTGCGGATGCGAGTGAAAGCAGTGTGACCGAACCTAAGGAGACGGCGGCAGCCGAAGCCGAACGCAGAAAGCGGTTCGAGACGAGGCAAGCGCGCGTTTGTTATACGTGCCAGAAGCCGGGTCACTTTTCGGCGCAGTGTCCGGAAACAAAACCAAAAGTTGTGTTTTTGTCATTATGCAGCACTGACGAGAACATGAAGCTTCTCGAGCCTTACATGCGAGACCTCCTCGTGAACGGGAAAGAGTGCCGAGTGCTTCGCGATTCCGCAGCTACAATGGATGTAGTTCACCCCTCTTACGTAGAACCCCATATGTTCACGGGCGAGTGCGCATGGATCAAGCAAGCCGTGGAAGCTCATAGCGTGTGTCTGCCCGTAGCAAAAGTGCTTATTGAAGGACCTTTCGGAGCACTTGAGACGGAGGCCGCAGTGTCATCTATGCTGCCCCCACAGTACCCGTACCTATTTTCGAACAGGTCCGATCACCTCCTGCGCGAGAAGGGGCTTTTGTTTGGTGAGGCTAGCGTTCAGGCCTTAACCAGATCGAAGGTTCGGGAGCTCGCTGCAAAGGCGGTAGTTGCGGGGCCGACGTTGTCAAACAATGAAAAAGGGTCAGAGGCGCAGCAAGCTGATATTCAGAGCACGCCTGAACTGAATAAAATTGAGTCTGTAGCGTTGAAGGCGCCAGATAATGGAGAGGAAATGCCCGACACGGGAAAGTTAGAAGAGCTATCTGCAGATTTGCTCATCGCGCCGACGTCAGACGGACTTAATAGGTTGCTAAAAGTCAGCCGGTCGGCTTTGATAGCCGAGCAAAAGAAGGATGGCAGCCTAGAAAACGTGCGCTGCAATGTCAAAGAAGGTATCGCCAAGAAAAATGCTCGCTTTGTGGAAAGAGGTGGGGTCCTGTACCGGAAGTATCTAGACCGCAGGGGAGTGGAGTTCGATCAGCTGATCGTGCCTCAATGCTATCGTCAGGATCTGTTGCGCTTGTCGCACAGGGGTTCGTGGTCCGGACACCTAGGAGTTAAGAAAACTAAGGACCGTCTCTTGCAAGAGTACTATTGGCCAGGGTGTTTTCGGGACGCAGACCACTTTGTGAAGACATGTGACACCTGTCAGCGGGTGGGCAAACCAGGGGACAAATCGAGGGCGCCGTTGAAGTTGGTACCTATCATTACGGAGCCTTTTAGACGGCTCGTTATTGATACAGTGGGACCTCTGCCGGTAACAGCCACGGGGTACAGACACATTTTGACTGTGATCTGCCCAGCGACAAAGTTCCCTGAAGCAGTGCCGCTTAAAGAACTCAGCTCAGTTGAGATAGTCAATGCACTACTGTCCATATTTGCGCGAGTTGGTTTTCCTGCGGAAATCCAATCAGATCAGGGCACAGTGTTTACTAGCGCTTTGACGACAGCCTTTCTCGAAAGGTGCGGGGTAAAGCTGTTACACAGCTCAGTGTACCACCCCCAGTCGAATTCCGTTGAGAAGCTCCACTCCGTCATGAAGCGCGTGTTGAGAGCATTGTGTTTTGAACATCAAACTGACTGGGAGCTGTGTCTGCCTGGGGTGATGTTTGCTTTACGGACCGCGCCGCATGCGGCTACGGGGTTTTCGCCAGCTGAGCTGGTGTACGGTCGCTCGCTGCGATCTCCGCTTCGCATGCTTCGGGAATCGTGGGAAGGCAGGGGCGACGACCCAGTCGTGGTGGAGTACGTGCTTAAGCTCCTCGAACGCTTAAGAAGGGCACAGGAGTTGTCAGGTGAAGCAATGGCAAAGGCCCAGCAGAGGGCCAAGGTTTATTATGATCGGACAGCCAGGGCCCGTCGTTTTGAAGTGGGCGATGAGGTCATGATATTGCGCACATCGCTAAAAAACAAACTCGACGTGCAGTGGGAGGGCCCAGCACGGATTGTTCAAAAACTGTCGGACGTTAACTACGTGGTGAGTCTGCCAGGAAAGCGGAAAGCACAGCAAGTTTACCACTGTAATCTGCTCAAACCCTATAAACAACGGGAAGCAGTGGTGTGCATGATGGTAAACGTTCCCGAAGAACTTCCGGTCGAGCTTCCGGGACTAGGCTCAGGGACGAGACAAAGGAAAGAGCTTTTAGCGCCTAAAGAGCGCCCTAACAAGCCGGCCTGTGCTACGATCGCCAGACTATACAAAAGGGTTCGTTGTTCAGTGCGATGCTAGTGAGCGAGGCATGGGCGTTGTACTGTGCGAACGGGAAAATGGAGAAGTAGAACACCCCGTCCTGTATGCTAGTCGTAAGCTGACCAGTCGTGAGCAGGCGTACAGCGCCACCGAGAAAGACTGTGCGTGTATCGTGTGGGCCGTTCAGAAATTGTCATGCTACCTAGCCGGCTCGAGGTTTATCATTGAGACGGATCACTGCCCTCTCCAATGGCTGCAGACCATCTCTCCCAAAAATGGCCGCCTCCTGCGCTGGAGCCTCGCTTTGCAACAATATTCCTTTGAGGTGCGTTACAAAAAGGGGAGTCTCAACGGTAACGCCGATGGCTTAAGTCGAAGCCCCTAACGTAGGAATCAGCCTCAAAATTGTTTGTTACTGATGTTTTTCTTCCTGAGGCAGGATTTTTAACATATTGCTTTTGTGTAGTGTTTCAAAGTGATGACGTGCTTTCTAGTGCAATTTTCCAATTTGTGGACGCGTTCTGAGTGCTGCTAGACTACTGTAAGGAACTAGGCAGTGGTATAAAAGGGGAAAGAGCCTGGCAGGGCTTAGTGAGGGTTGTGCCGTGCTTGCTGACTGAGCGGTTGAGTTTCGGCGTAGTTCTAACGCTTGCCGGGAACGAGAACAAAAATGTCAACTCTCCCGAAGTCACTTTGCAGTGTCCTGTGTGAACCTGAACGAGAGAACGAGGCCTCCTCTGTGCGCTGCGCTCAAGCAACGTCGAGGGACGCCCGACTTCGGTTATGAGCATCATCGAGCGACATCCCTCCGGACAGCGGATGCAGTCCCCTGACCTTCGGGATCTCCTTCCCCCGGCGGGGCGGTCTGTTACGTTTCGCCTACGACGCGCGGTATAGCCGGCGCGGATGCAACGGACGCCGGGGCTTCGTTCAAAGCGGCAGACATTTTGGCCCGTTCGGCGCCGCCGCTACGCCTCCCCGCCAAGCGCGTCCAGGCATGTTCCAATGCCACGTGTCTTCGTGTGCGTGTGTGTGTGTATGTGCATGTTGGTGCCCACGCTTGTCGAAGCGCGGCAGCCGGGGAGAGGAGCTCCCCCAACTGTGAAGCGAGGAGGTCTGACCGGCGCCGGCCCGGCGGATGCGTCACCTACTCATCCCAACATGCCCGAGCGGCGCCGGCCCGGCGGCTGCGCCACCTTCTCATCCCAACGTGCCCGAGCGGCGCCGGCCCGGCGGCTGCGCCACCTTCTCATCCCAACGTGTCCGAGCGGCACAGTCACGTGCGCGTCTATAGAGGCGTTCCTTCTTGCCCTCAACTGCGAGAGTATAAAAGCAGCTGCCCCCGGACGCCAAGAGAGGCTCCGATTTCTTCTGTTGAGTAACGTGCACTCCCGTCTCTCTACTTCGGTCGACCTGACCGCCCGCTCTTATGCTATGCTGGAATAAACAAGTTGTTCTGTTACCAGTCGACTCATGCTTTGCCGGGACCTTCGGATGCTTCCAGTTGTGCCCCAGGCCGCCAGGCCAACGCTACCCTTGGGGCTTGCGACCCAGGTGCAACAACGGGCGTCAGCGCTGAGTTCCCAACAACAAGGTCGCGACCGGGATCAAATCCCGGCCGCGGCGGACGCATTTCGATGAGGGCGAAATGCAAAAACGCCCGTTTCCCGTGCATTGGGGGCACATTAAAGATACCATGGTGGTCAAAATTAATACGGAGTCCCCCACTACGGCGTGCCTCATAATGAAACCGTGGTTCTGCCACGCAAAACCTCTGAATTCATTTCAATTCTTCGATGGATGCTGCCCAATTTCTCATGCACTTGCTTATATTGCACTGTACCAGCCTGTAATGAAGTTTTCTCTCGTCAAGCCGTATTGCTTGAGGCTCTACGAGATCTTGGTTAAGGGCTTATTGTCACTGCTTCTGCGTTTCAAAGTTAACAACTATAGAGACAAAACACACACACACAAACACACACACACAAACACACACACACACACACACACACACACACACACACACACACACACACACACACACACACACGCACGCAGATTTCGCAAACACGCCGGAATCGGTTTAAGCGAAGTTTTCTTCACATCTATACCATATTCACTTCTCTGTAGCTCAAGACTCTTCACTCTGTTTTCTTCACTTTTTTCTTCAGACGCGGAAGCTTCTGTGGCCGACTTTCTCATTTCTTGCGTTTTGTTCTGCGCAAATCAAATTCCTGGTCGCACACACCCCTTTCTGGACCATGGACTACCCAATGACGAACACTGGAACACTGGGACGAACACTGGAAACACTTTCCAGATCTGATAGTTAAGCACAGGTATAATGAGCTCAATTGAGGACGACGCAAAGAGCTATGGAAAGAAGAATGATGGGTGTAATGTTAAGGGATAAGAAAAGAGCAGATTGGGTGAGGGAACAAACGCGAGTTAATGACATCTTAGTTGAAGTCAAGAAAAAGAAATGGGGCATGGGCAGGACATGTAATGAGGAGGGAAGATAACCGATGATCATTAGGGGTTACGGACTGGATTCCAAGGTAAGGGAAGCGTAGCAGGGGGCGGCAGAAAGTTTGGTGGGCGGATGAGATTAAGAAGTTTGCAGGGACAACATGACCACAATTAGTACATGACCAGGGTAGTTGGATAATTATTTGAGAGGCCTTTGTCCGGCAGTGGGCGTAACCAGGCTGCTGCTGATGATGATAATGAGCTCACTCACATTGCACATAGTCTTCAAACAAAGTGTTGCTGTTACCATCCAGCTGGCGACAGACGTCCGTCCACATCCCGGGGTCGACCGCCTCATTGCGCTGTTCCTCTTGCTCGCATTCACCGCACATGAGGGAAAGGCAGGATTTCTGCAAGCAGTTTCTAATTGTAGCGGTCGCTACTGTTGCGCCGCTGGAGGGGCGATTTTGGGGGCAGCGAGCGTCGGCTACGTCAGCGCTGCGGAGCGCAAAACTTTGTTGAACTGATTTTAAAAAATGAGCCCGGGTCCACTGATCAAGTTCGTTCAAATAAAATATGCGCTATTCAGAAATTCATTTAACTGAAATATTTTTTTGCATAGAATGCGTGGGAATACCGCCGGGGATTTTCTAAAAAATTCGTTATTCTGAGATATTCATTAAACCGACGTTCGTACAACTGAGAGTTTACTGTATACAGAACTTTAGGCCACTGGGCATGTACCACTGGGTATGTCAACATTGTCGGCCAATCTCCCAGCGTATGTGTAGGTCACTGGGTAGGTTGTTGTTGTTGCTTCAAAACGTGGCTGGGTAGGTTGTTGTTGTTGCTTCAAAACGTGGCTCGTACTCAGGAAGGGGATTGGCCACACTAGAGTGATTGAAAAGTACACCCAACGAAGGACAAAAAGGTTTAAAAGCAAACATTCAAAACGTAGATTGATAATGATGACGCAAAATTTGGGAGGGTGCCCGAATAGACAAGCAGAAGAAGAGGCAAGAAGTATTCATGCTATAATGGGAAGCTGTTGCTTCCTGTTAATTTATTGATTAGTACTACCTATACTTAATTAATATCGATAATAAATTATCTTCTTTGGTTTATTTTCTTGAAAAATTATTATGCAAGTTGTGACGAAGATGCTCAAGCATTCGAGTGTGGAGAAAGAAGTGAAGGGAACAAACATTTTATTTTTGTTCGTTTCCTCCAGTTAGCGTACCAATTTTAGTATTTAATAAAGATTGCCTAATTTCACCCAAACCTTGGCCAATCCCCCACAGTGGGTGTGCGCCATCGCATAAGGAATACCATACCATACCAAAATGGGTCCATAGCCCGCATAGAGCGAGGAGCGTTGAGCCACGTATAAGTGAAGAAGAAGGAGAGAGAGAGAGTAAAACTTTATTCAATGTAAATAAAATAAGGCACGATGGTTGGAGCCCCTATTCCAGGGCCCCACTGGCACGAGCGGCTCGCTGGGCTTGGTCCAAAAGAGCCAACTGGCTCTCCCGACCCTCGTCCGCAAGCCATGCCTCCCACTGCCTATTCCTCATTAGTGGATGTTGGTGTAATATGGGACTGTCTATGTGCGGAGGCCTCCTGGGGCACTCCCATGTGATGTGTTTTAGTGTGGGTGTGTCTGTGCACCACGGGCACTCGTCAGAGAACCTCGTGGGGTGTATTCTGTGTAGGTGGTGCAGGTTGGGGTATGTATTCGTCTGAATACGACGCCAGTCCCTCTCCTGTTCGCTGTTTAAATCGGAGTGAGGATGTCCAAAACGTCTCCGCTCCTGCCTTTGCTGTAGGAGGATGTCACGAGAATTCGGTGGAAGGACGTCGCTAGGCCATGCCGTTGCTCGGACGTTCAAACCTCGAGCAATACGGTCTGCCCTAGCGTTTCCTGCCAGTCGCTCGTGTGCCGGACACCAGACGATAGTGTGGTGCCCCTCTAGTTGAGTGCCTAAAATTTTGATTATTGATTTGGGTGCCGTTCCCTGTAAAAACAGGCGGCAAGCCGCTTGTGAGTCGGATAATATGACAGCCGAATTGGTTTGGCGCTCGGCGTCCTGAATGGCCAAGGCAATGGCTGCAGCCTCTGCCACGCATGCCGAGGCGGTTTTGAAGGATGCCGTTGTTACGTTGTTGTTGCATGTAGATACTATGGTGAAAGTGTCTGAGCTGGCTCGACTGGCATCCGTATAATACACCCCCGGTCCCATGCCGAAACGTTTGTGAAGGGTCTTTGCCCTTGCTCTGCGTCGTCCGGGATGGTACTTGGGGTGCATGTTTTTGGGAATTGGGGCCACCGCGATGTGCGATCGAACATTGCGGTCTATCTGTGCCGTTTCCTCTCCGCAATACTGGGGTCTCAGGGGAAAGCCTAACCTCGCCAATACTTCTCTGCCCTGAGTTGAAGAACAAAGTCGTTCTTTCTGGGAATATAACGTCGCGACTGCGTACTCGTCAAAAGTATTGTGCAGGTCCAGTCCCTCGAATCTCTCTGTGCTAGTGCATTCGGGAAGACCAAGGGCGGCTTTGAAGGCTTTTCTTATTATTGCGTTTGCCTGTTTAATCTCTTGGTTTGTCAAGGCCTGATACGGAAGGGCGTATGTGAGTCGGCTAATTACGAATGCGTGAACCAGGCTGATGGTCTCTCCCTCAGTTAGGCCGTCTCTGCTTCTTGCCACTCTCCTTATCATTCTGGCCACGTTTCCTGTGACCGCCTTTAGTTTTTGTAGGGTGTGAGATGTTCCAGCATTCTGCTGTATCCACATCCCCAATATTCTGAGTGTCTCCACTTCACGAATTGGCACCCCGTCGAGAGTCAGAGTGAGCGGCACCCAGTCCTTCTTTCTTGCGTACTTCGCACGCACCCGAATGAATTCCGATTTTTCGGGTGCGCATGCCATGCCATGCGCATGCCACGACGCAGTCGTGAAGAAGAAGGAGTAGTGAATACATTTCGATAAACATCAAAGAAAGTTTAGCTTATCACGGATTCAACACATATGCGTGGGATCCGCCAATTTCTTGCCTAGAAGCTAACGCGGAAGCTTCCATACGCCGAGGCTTCGATTACTTTCGAACGCAGCGTAAGTGGTCATTCTTTAACTGATGCACGCACCAGCGCAGACGCTGTTAAAATTCATGACGTCATGAAGAGCTGGTGCGAGATGGTCATGGTAATGATGATGATAATGATGCATTATGATGAATTGTAGCTGTGCTGCTTTCGTCGGGCAGCCATTCGGATATGCCCTGGCCACTTAAACTTAAAAAAAAGAAACGAAAAACAAGAACACTTAACACATACACTGTGTGTGTTCACAGCCGACACAAAGTGCACTGCTCCAGCCGTGGCATCGTCACATCCTTCCTCCTCGCCCGCCGCCACACTGCTATATTATAGTGTCTCCTTCGTAACGTGGACTGTCATGTTACGTTATGCGGGCTCTCCTTCGTTATGGACACACTTGTGGCTGCTGCAAAAGTATAGCATCGTCACCTGTGATTTCGTTTTTTGAGTCCTCGCTGGCTTACCAAGGCGCCTTCGCTGTTTCGTAAGGATAATCTGTCGAATTAAATGAAGTTATCATTGACCGGGCGAGGTGGCTCACTGGCTATGGCGTTCTGCTGCTGAGCGAAAGGTCGCCGGTTTGATACCCGGTAGCATTAGGTGGGAGTTAAATGCAGAAACGCTCGCGTGAAAGCACCGCACGCGAAATGCGAAAGGTGTGGGTTCGACTCTTGGGCACGAGGAAAGTTGTCTTTTCGTTCACTTCCCGGCTTTACCTTCTACGTTTCAATTAGGCGTAATAGCTGATTCCTGTTTTTTTTTTTTGTTGTTGTTGATTGGGAAATGAAGACCCGATTTCCAGCGTACCTGCTTCTTTCGAAGAGTTGAAATAAGAATTTTAGTTGCATGTAATTAAATCAGAGACTTTAAAGCGGTGCCCGTATATGACTGGTCCATTTGAAACCTTGCCCACGTGTAACGCTTTCGAGCGCTTGTTAAGGAATTTTTTACCAAGGCAGCAATTCAACAACACGTATTTCACTTTGCCAAAACATTGGCTCCATATACATACATACATACATACATATATACATATATATATATATATATATATATTATATATATATATATATATATATATATATATATATACATACATACATATTGCGCTGCTATTAAAACTCGCAACTCTAGTAAATTCACAACACGCTAGAGTGACTGTATTCACAATTTATTGCCCAGGCCATAATTATTCCAAACACTTCGAACTTTCCCTGCACATAACCCAGAATCAAATATAAACTTGGTACAACATAGAGTCTCCTCGGGGCATTAGGAAACATCACGTAAAGTGGCAATTTAACGTTTTCAAGCACTCGCTAAAGGAATTTTTTGTGAAGAATTCATACCATGCCCGCGCATTTAACTTCGCAGACAGATTTTTTATAGCGTTGCCCCTTACGTTCTGTAAATTCAGTCTCAGTGGCAGTTGTAGTTATGCTAGGGCAGCGGGTTAAATTTTGCGCCACCCGTAAAACACTCTCATAACGATCCGGAGCACTTGCATACGTAATTTCCGGCAAAGCCCATAATAAACCCACGCACATCGGGCTTTGCCTACACGTTACCCATAACGTACCCACTTATTTTCGCGCTGAATATAAACAAGGTGCCTCGTTTAGTTCACCGAGGAGACCGGGAAACGAACTGCTAGCGTCGTATACTGCATGAAAACAGGGGGAAAAATAAAATGAAAAGAAAAACGAGAATTAAGTCGTTATTTGTAATGCTTCTAATTAAGCCTGGAACGTAAAAATTTCGCCACACCATTACGCTTACTATTCCGTCAATTTTCACCGAATTTCAAATTTGTTTCTCGTACGGTTGTTTGAGGACTCAGTGAAACATAGCGGATAACGGCAGTATGGAACTCTGGAAAGCTTGATATTCTAGAACGGTTGTAATCAACCTACAGAGATTAAACATTCAATTTTGGTCACTCCACTTCTCCCCCCCCCCCCCCCCCCCAAAAAAAAAAAACATGCTTCCTAGTTTAACAAAATATAAACAACGCACATCACATACGTCACCGAGAAGGCCGGGAAAACCACACGCCTCGCATAAACGCATGGGAATTGGAGAAAACGAGCATCCGATAATTATTTTCAAAGCTCATAACTGATCTAGACCCTTTGAACTTTCAGTATATGTCATCCAAAGAGCGGCCTTTATTCCCCTTAAATATGAAATTTCTGCTGTTCCTTATCTTCCCAGGGAAGTGGGCAAATTTGTAAACGTTTCTTATAACGCCTCCAAAAGGGCCGAAAATAAAGATTTAACAATTTTAACTTAACCCGTCACGAACACGCTCACTTCAAAATTTGCCTGCACGTCGCCCTAACATTTCCAACAGTTCCTCAAGACATAAACTT
This sequence comes from Dermacentor variabilis, assembly GCF_050947875.1. Lineage (NCBI taxonomy): Eukaryota > Metazoa > Arthropoda > Arachnida > Ixodida > Ixodidae > Dermacentor > Dermacentor variabilis. The sequence continues at coordinate 128,586,119 of NC_134571.1, forward strand.
CGTGAATGATCTTGTTTTCTTATTTTCTCAGAAAACCGTTTAAACAGGCGCATAACGCTTTCGAGCGCTTCTCCGTATTACGCTGCTCGTATTTTCACAAGCCTCGAAGCATTATGGCATTAAGCACCACGGGATGGCTTTGACAATGTTACAGTCCTACCAATGCCAAACCGAATGCCCCCTCACCATCAACAGGAAAGAGCGTCGAGCGTACAATCACGAGACACTTAGTGATACGCACGATAGATTGCCACATTGTCAAGTTGTAGTGACGGTGACGAACCAGTAGCAAAACTTGTCAATCATGAAACTAACTTTTTATTGGACGAACATGTGCCCACAAAGGTGACGCTCGAAGCACAACCACAGCTGCGAGCGCAGTCGGCGATGGCCGAAACTCTGATCTACGAGTCGGACGCGTCGGCTATTTATTCATGACTTTCCGACCGTTCCTGCATAATCGCTGGTTCATTAAAACTTCTTTCTGGGCGAGTTGGCGAATGCTTGATTTGAAAATTATAACAGCGTCCTTGTTCTTTTGTGGTTGTATGTGTCAGCGCTGTTATAATTTTCAAATCAGCTAATCGCTGGTGTTCGCGTGCTTTCCAGAAAGTATAAAACAATTCGGGTCGCGCTCACAGGTTGATTACACAAGGCGCCGCGACAACATAGGCTGCAGGTAGAATCGGCTACAACGCTCTAGAATGTCCTGGCATACAGAAAGGCGCGTCTTGCGCCGAGCGATATAACGGTGAAATGAAGTCACCGGGTAAAGAAGCACGCGTGTCAGTGTACTACGTCGACGCTAACCACACTGTTAGTCAAAGCACAACAGTCATGGTGACCAGAGGCTGGCAAATTGTCAACTGCCATATCTATGTCCCGAGCGCTACCGAAGTCGGGAATTCTGGCCGTAACTAAAGCAATCACGCTTCCATCACACCGCTGTGACAAAACGTTAATTCGTGCCGAAAGCGGGCAGGCTTGCCACAGCTTTCCAGCAAGGCACGCTTCCGCGGCACATACACGCATCCGTCCGACGCTATACACTCCCGCCAACTCCCCACCTCCTCTGTGACGTACAATGACTACCTGACCACGCGGACATCTCGCGGGAATGAGATCGCACTTGATCTAACTCGCGCTTCTCCTCCTCTGACCAGATGCGCCGTGTACTCAAGCGGCAAGGAAGAGACAAGCCACGCAAAGGCGATTTATAAGAGCGCCACGCAAACAAGACGAACGTTGGCCCCGCCTTCTCCTAACGTGAGCCACGGGGATGTCTGCATCCCCTGCCGTACGCAATCTCGCTTCCCTGTTAACTCCACTGATCACCCACCAACTCACTCAATACTCGCGCGCCTCGTTGGTTTCACTGTCCGGAACACCTTTCCTCCTCTTCCTCCTCTTCCTCGCACACTCTCTAGCTCTGCCCACACCCACAAAAGAGGCACTGCCGCGAAGGCTCTCAGCAGGGCACACGCGTCCTCACGTTCCTCATCCTTCGAAGACCATAGCTCAAACTACCACGCGATGCACCTGAAGAACTCCCGTGGGCCTCGCGGAGCACCTCCAACTAGAGTTACTGCATATGCTGCCAAAGGTATCATATACTGTGCTACTGTACGGTACTGCTATACCGTGCTACCAAAGGTGGCATATACAGCAACTCTACCTCCAAGTGCCGGACGACACCTGACGATTCCCGCCGAGCGCCGGACATAAAGATGTCTCTTCCTACTCGCAGCGACTGCACATATACTGCAAAGTCCAGCTAAATGGCCCACCATCCGCGAAACTAGCCAAATTCTCATACTCGGTATTAGCTTCAATTTTCGCTAACACCGTGAGATGTGGCCCACCACTGTAAATTTCACATCATGAGAGCAGTGTGGATGACCTAAAAAGAAAGAAAGAAAGAAAAAAGGAAAGAAAGGAATCCTTCAGAGGGACAAACGAACAAATACCTATACTTACATTGCGCAAAGAAAGAGGCTTCGACTGCCCATTATAACCTTTAAATAGATGCTTGGCGCAACGCTGCAGTTCAGAATAAAGAAAGCGTAATTTGCTGTTTGGATTTGTTTAGCCGAAAAAGAAAAGGTATCTTCACATTCGAAGTATAAACTTGGACTCGGTGCGAAATAATTGATTGGTTATTCTTAGCGCACACGAAGAGATATTTCTTCTTCTTCCTATAGCCTCCTCCTAACTCGACCTGCTTCTTCGCTTTGGGTTTGCGATCACTCGTTCTTCTTTTTTTTTTTTTTACGGTACGCTTCTCCCTGAGCACATTAAAGTTGTTTGTCGAGGAAGCGAGCTTACCTTTAGGTAGCGAGTACGCGCTGTCTCGACTTGACTGTATAGTGGCAAAGAACCGACGGCAGTGGAATCTTTAACTTGCGGAAGACATGGAAACCATTTAGGCGCTATGGAAAGTCGACTGTGAAGTTCGATGTTCTTAAATTAGCGACATCGTCAAACGTGAAAAACAACGACCAAAAACGAAGTACCCGCTGCAGCGAGAATGGAAAGCTGCCACACAACTGCTACGCGTTTAACTCCGTCAGAGATGCGCTAGCTTTACGGACAATTTCGAGTATCCACGCCACTTCGGCGCCAAATAGGTTGTAAAATTTTTATTACAAGATGCCAACATCTTCAATTGAGTCACATCAGCGGCAGATGGCGTACAATTTTTCAGCAAATGTTTGTACCTTGCGCAATCAGAACTTGTTTAACGTCGCAGGGCCCGCCCACACGCAGGGTCTACTCTTATGCAAGAGCTTTGTCATTGGCTAACGTTCGGGGGGTCCTCCCCTTGTTATAACGATCGGCGCGATAACCACGATATTGCCGGGGTTATGGTCAATCGCGGTCGGTGCCGGCCTTATGTGTAAGAGTTTTGTGAGCACCGACCTTAATTTTCCAGGTGCTTCAAAAAGAACCTCGAGCGCGACATGTTAACAAGGCTTCAATTTAAATTGGGTACATGACAGGGCTTCATCTTTTTTATAAGTACACTGTCTAATTATGTGTGCAGTATACATAAGGTTTTGTTATGTATTTCTTTATATAAAAGAAATTAGAATAGCCATGTTGCATATGACGCATGAAGGCGTGGACGCCCCTGTACTGTACGTAAGAATCCAAGTGCTGACTCGCAGTGCTTATGGTCCATGAGCGAATGCGTATAACTTTCTGTCTAGGCTGTGCATAGCTTGGCAGCTCTTCCCTCGTGTAGAGGCCTCATTTCTGGGCACAGTAAAAAAAAACAGCTGTTAAATAAAGGTCGTTGTAGATACTGAACACTTTTGACAACTCACGGGGTCCTCAGGTGTCGAACCCCAGGCCCATGTGAGGAAATCTGTAAGGGTCGCCCCATGCACGACACCAAATATTTCAACGATGGCAGCACTGATGGCATATAATTCGAATTCAACGGAGCTCGCAGCTTCAGCTTCTACGGTAACCTACTTTGGTTCAGAAATTTGTCCTTTTATAAGATATCTTGAATTTGTGCGTCCCCTACATCCCGAAGCGCTGCCCTTATCAATCAATCAATCAATCAATCAATCAATCAATCAATCAATCAATCAATCAATCAATCAATCAATCAATCAATCAATCAATCAATCAATCAATCAATCAATCAATCAATCAATCAATCAATCAATCAATCAATCAATCAATCAATTCCAAGGTACAGTGTGAAAATGGAAGCCAAGCCAAAAAGCTGGTTTAAGCAGCAGCGCAGTCACTGTAACAGAGAAATTACTTCACCGACAGATTGTTGCCGATGCCGTGCGCCGTATGTGACGGGGTTCGTTAAGCGGTGCTACAAACACAGAGGAATAGAAAAAAGCCGCAGCTGGCGCCAGGCTGCAGCTGAAGCTGGGTCACGCATCGAAAACATCGCGTGTTATGGCACCGATCCTTTCATTACTAGCGAAACACACACGTATACGTGATTCCGCCAAGTCCACGCAGTCGTATTCTGACTCGTCATTCGCCGCGTTTGCCTCAACGTGCGGCGCGAAATCGACACGATGTGTCCTTTATTGGAAGTCCGATTCGCGTGAAAACGTGAACCGTCAAACTTCACTCGCCTTGTCAAGCCGATGCAGTTCCGCTTGGTCCGGATGTCACGACGACTCCCAAAAGTCGTCAGTGCTCTTAGTGCTCTATACACGCACAATATGCGTTCGTGGTAATTTGTAAATGCCGTTTTCAACGAGCATTGGTTGGGAAGTGCAAGCATATAAATTTTCGGAATGCCTAAGGCCCTAATACTGCAACATACACGCGCAAAAATATATATAAAATAATGAGAAGTGTGCAGCACCCTTGCTCGCCTCGACAGCCAACCGTTGTCAGAAGATTTTATATCGTGTACTTGGCGTGATTGTAAGTCTAGTTTTCCGGCCATTCAGTCATTGCTTGGCTTTATGCTTGCTACGTGCGAGTCTGTATCTCTAAGCTGTAAGTGTACAGTGCCCGGCCTTGTGTTTTGCCTCTGTCGTCATCGTCATCACTCTTGTTGCTGCTTCTTTCGCTCTTCCCTTTCCCCCTCTGCAGGACAGCTAACTAGAGGAATGTATACCCGAGGCCGACCTCTCCACCTTTCTTATCATTAAATTTTTCTTTTCCCCCATCTAAGAACAAAATTTAGCAAACGCAGATGACATACTCGACTGCTGAGCATTCCAAGACAGTACGAAACAATCCGTTCGCCCCATGCTAGAAGAGCACATTGGGTAAAATGCGTAACAGAGGTAGCATAAGTTGCGTTAGGTATTTGGGCAGCATGTTTGTCGGAAGCCCATAGTCGTGAAATACTTGTGGGTTAAAGAGAATACCCACTCCCAGTTTTCATCTTTGGCGGAGGCATGGTTGACGCTCCCGCCAAACATCAAGAACCCCGTTGTGGTGCCCCACAGACACTGCCATTTTCTCTTCTACCATCCTATCGATTAAGTGAAGCTGTTAGTGCGTCTTTATAAGCGCTCGAATACGCTGTATGCGTGTTTTCACGGTATACTGGGAGAACTAGCTAATTCAGAGAGTTTATATATAGTAGAGACAATGCGGGGAATGTCAAGCGCGATGTCTTAGAAAATATTGAAGTGCGTGGGTTAATTAGGGGCGTAATGAATACCGCCAAACCCTCGTTCTCTGTCTGTTTAGAACCGTTGAAACGCTTACGAAATTTCTCCGTTTCCCTGAGAGAACCAAATGTGGTAGCCATCCTATATTTACTGGGAAAGGGGGCCATGTTGGTGGGTGACGCGTATGGATCGCTTTGAAGGTGTGGGTTAATTTCGTGGTCTAAAAATAATTACCGAGTGCTCGTTTCCTCTATATATTTATGCGTTATGTATAACGCGCATATGTGGTTTTTCATGTCTCTTCGGTGAACTAGTCGAACAACGTTATGTATATTTCTGTTGAAATAGGAACTATGTTGTAGGTGTTGTACGATGAAAGTTTCAACTGTGTGGGTGATTCACAGCTTTCTGCAGAAAATTACTGATACAAGCGTTCCAGAGCTTTACGAACGTACTTTACGGGTCGCGTAGGAAGTTCGCCCGATGCCCTGAAAGAACTCGATGTACCACTAATTTGACATCTTCGGAGAATAGAGGCCATTTTGTGGGCGATGTGTGGCCATATTCAAGAACGTCAGTTCCATAACGGGCTTTACAAAAAAGAAAAAGAAACCGTTTAAGCAAGTACTTCAAAGCTTTCGTATATGTTTTTCAAAGCCTCATAAGAAAGCTGTACTTGACGCTGAGTTCCCATTTCCTACAAATGGGAGCCATGTTAGAGGTGATTGATGTGTGGAGAAAGTTCAACGTTTCTGACTTAATCATGACCGTTCAAGATAATTACTGAATACCGGTTTTCTTTCTGTTTGTATGGTTACGTGCGTGCTTCATAGTAGGTTTTCTCCGAACTAAATGAGGCACCTTGTTTATATTTGGTTAAAGTAATTAAGGAGCAGCTTATGGGTTTATGTGTAAGCGAAGTTCAAAGAATGTACGTTAATTACTGCCTTTTTAGCAAACCCATGTGCAAGCGTTACGAAGCGTCATCAGTGTGTTTTACGAATGACGCAGAATTTATCTCGCTGCCCTGGGAGAACTATACCTACTACCGAGATCAAAATTAAAGAAAATTGGGGACCTATCATAGCCAATCTTTACGCGCAGTTATCCCTATCAGGACAAGACATATAAATAGCCAGAAAAGAAAATGTTTATTTTCTATCTAGGCGTGCAAGACATATCAATAATAAGCATAATCAACAAAAGATAATTTTTTTTTGCGGAAATCTTTTTCAGCAATAGGGGGGAAAACTTCAGGCAGGAAGCTGGAAGTGCGCGCCACCCCAATCTACCCAAGGCTTCGTTTTCAGTTTGTGTGGACAGCTGTCGTCGTATATTAACCATAGGCGTACATCACCTGTGCGACACCGCTGCAGGTGGATATCTTGCATCGGCCTATCTCCACTGACGTTGCTGTGGTTGTTGTCGTCCTGAGTGGCAGTGGTGCATACCCTCAGTGGGGGATTGGCCATGAACCGGGTGGTTAAATTAGGTGTATGAAAAAAACAAGGGAGTTAACAATTTGAACGTTGGAACTTAAAAAGCAAAAAAATTTGTTTGTGGGGGGGGGGAAACAATGAGAAGAAAACCGTGTATTAAATAATCTGATAATAGATAATAAATAAAAGAAAGCTATGCTGGTGAGGGAGGACGATCAGTCTAACACGGTAATCGATTGGCTTCAATTAAGTAATTTTGGATTGCCAAGCAAACATTTCTGTGACTGAACCCTATAATGGAGCCTCCGAAAGATAGTATCACAGGCACTGATAAATTTAGGCCAATATTGCGAAGCGGGTCCTTATAACAGAAAAAACGCCTGCAAGACAACAAGAAATGGTCTATTGTCTCCGCTTCGCCACAGAATGAGCATAACGGTGAGGGGACCAGACCAGATTTGTGTAGATAGAGAGAGAGAGAGAGAGAAGAATACAGGAAGGCAGTGATGTTAACCAGTCAATAGTCTGGTTGGCTACCATACACTGGGGGATGGGAGAAGGGGAAAAGAAAGAAGGGAGAGAGAAGGTGTAGGTACGTGTACGGACAGCACTTCAGTTAAAGTCGTTCGAGCAAACCAGAAGTTCTGAGAAAACACAAAAGTGCCTTCACTGCCTTCTGAGCCGATGATAGGTCGGGACGGTGCTCTAATATTGTCTGTTCACTCAGAGGGCGATCATCTAGTTTCCTCAATGTGTTCGACAAATACTGTCTTTGTGTTTGAAATTGAGGACAATGGCACAATAAGTGGTCAATGTTCTCCTCGCATCCGCAAACATCACATGCAGGACTATCAGCCATTCCAACTAGTGCTGAGTAGGCATTCGTGAAGGCCACTCCAAGCCATAACCGACACAGAAGAAACGCTTCAGGCCGGTGCAGACCGGCTGGAGGTCTGAGTTGAAGTGACGGGTTTAGTCTGTGCAGTCTTGTGCGCCTTGTATGTACGGTGTTACACTCTGCTAAAGAGATCGTGCGTGCTAGAATGCCAAGTTGTCTCGCGGCGTCGGTCCTTGAGAGAGGAATGGGGACGCAGCGGTCTTCTTGGTTTGACGTTTGAGCTGCCTTATCGGCGTCATCATTTCCAATGATACCGCAATGACCTGGTATCCACTGAAAAGAGATATCATGGCCTTTTTCTCTTAAGTGATGGACAAGTTCCGCGATTTTGCACGTGAGCTGATCGTGAGTTCCATGTCGGAGAAATGACTGCACACATTGCAAGGCCACCCTTGAATCGCAGAAGACTGCCCATTTTCTAAGACTTTCAGCATTTATCACTTGAAGCGCGTCGCGGAGAGCCGCGAGCTCTGCAGCTGTAGACGTAGTGATATGGGAAGTCTTGAACCGCTTGGTTATTCTCATTGCTGGTATAACTACAGCGCCGCCGGAACTTGTTGATGTGGTTGATCCATCAGTGTAGACGTGTGTGCAGTCGCTGTATTTCTCGTACAAGAGAAGTAAAGTTAGTTGCTCGAGCGCTGATGATGGCAAGTCCGACTTTTTCTGAAGTCCTGGGATTGTAAGGTTCACTTGATCACGGCGCATGCACCATGTAGGAATGATCACGGCACGGTGCGCGAAGACAGTCGCACTGAATGTCGTGTGGGGCCTATCTACTGGGAGACTTGCTAGGTGGTGGGTAGGGGTCCGGGCGAAGTGTCTTATGTGCACACGCATTGTTTCAATGCTAATGTGCGTTCTCATAGTGAAATCTTGAGCAACTGCAATAACTTCAGTCATTGACGCACTCCGCGGTAGACCGAGACATATCTTGAGGGCTTGGGCTTGGATGCTTTGGATTATATTCAGGTTAGTTCTGCAGGTGTTGGACATTACCGGTAGGCTGTATCGCATGAATCCAATAAAGAGGACTCTGTACAGTTGCAGCATGGATTGTATTGGCACTCCCCAGGTCTTTCCTGCAAGGAACTTAAACATATGGCAAATTCCTGTTAGGCGTTTTTTCACATAATTCACATGAGGGATCCAGGAGAAATTTTTGTCAAGGACCACCCCCCAAAATCTGTGACTCGTGCTGTACGAGATCATGTGTCTGTCGACGGATATCACGTATGGAGACATTGATTTCCTGGTAAATGCCACCGCTGCGCACTTTTCGTATGATACGAAGTCCTTGTTCTCGAAGGTAGGATGATGTTAAAGTGGCTGACTTTTAAAGCCGCGCGCGAAGCTGCAGTCGCGTCACAGCCGACGTCCAAATGCAAATGTCGTTGGCATAGATGGAGAGCCTAACGGTGCCTGGCAGGATGTCGGCGAGTCCAATGAGTGTTAGACTGAAGAGCGTTGGGCTGAGTACTCCGCCCTGAGGCACCCCACGGTTACTGTAATGCTGGGAGGTCGGGCCATCCTCGGTAAGTACGAAAAAGGATCTATTATGTAGATAGCTACTTATCCAAAAATATACTTTGCCGCCAAGTCCTACTGCCTCTAACGCGTTGAAAATCGCTTCGTGCGTTACGTTATCGTACGCTCCTTTAACATCCGGAAACATGGCAGCAGATAATCTTTTGCAGGACTTCTGGTGCTCGACGTATGTCACCAAGTCGATAACGCTGTCTATGGAAGAACGGCCACGCCTGTTGAAACCGGCCACTGCATCTGGATATACCTGGTAATGCTCGAGGTACCATTCTAGCCATGCTAGAACTATCCTCTCCATTAGTTTTACGATGCAACTGGCAGGCGCAATTGGTCGGTATGATGCAATGTCTACAGGCGACTTGCCAGGCTTGAGCAGTGGAATTAGGCGACTGGTCTTCCATTCCTGGGGAACCGTACCTGTCTGCCAGGAGCTGTTGAACAAGAGCAGCAGCACTTTTCGAGCCTCTTCACCAAGATTACACAGGGCACGGTAGGTTATACCGCCGGGTCCTGGTGAAGATGAACGCTTGCACAAGGCCAGTGCAGCTTCGAGCTCGTCCATGGAGAAAGGACTATCTATGCGGGGGTCGCGTGAAATCGGTGAGTGGCGGAGCGTCGATGTTCCAGCGGAACTAGTTTCGCCAGCAATCCTCCTGCAGGAAGCTTCCGCTCCGTCAATCTCGCTGCATTGTTGGTGAAGAGCCAAAGACTTAAAAGGGTGGCGCTGCTGAGGGGTTCCACGGAGACCACGAACAGTTCTCCATATGTGAGACAAAGGTTTTCGTGGATCCAAAGATTCGCAGAATGATTTCCATCTTTGCGATGCAAGTTTGTCCATGCGACGCTGAATTTTCTTTTGAGTTCTTCTGGCCAACCTCAAGTCATGTACAGACTTCGTGCGCCTGTATCTTCGCTCTGCACGACGACGAATTGCACGAAGCTTCTCTTGCTCAATGTCGTATTGGGTGCGTGTATACGTTCTCAGAAGCGAATGTTTCGCAGCCTCTAGGGCACCTTTTATGATGTTCTCTAGGCTAGAGGACAAGTCATCATGACAGCCGTCTCCGAGAATTGACTTGAACGTTGGCCAGTCGATACATTGTGTGACGGCGGCTAACCTGGAGTCCGTCAACCCTTCAACCCTAAGATAAGTGGGTAGGTGGTCACTTCTCCGCGTTTCAATATCCGGAAATCACCTGACCTTTCTAGTGAAGGAGCGTGAAACAAAGGTCAGGTCCAGGCAGCTACAGTAGACATTTCCACGTAGAAAGGTGGGGCTTCCATCATGTAACAAGCACAGTTCTTGTTCGGAGGCAAATGTCACTAATCTTTTGCCTCTCGAGTTTATCTTAGAACTTCCCCAGAGATGGTGGTGAGCATTAAAATCTCCAGTAATCACCAAAGGCTGCGGAGTCGCCGTCGTGATTCGCCGTAATCTCTCGCAGTCCAACCGACTTGAGGGCGATATGTAGGCTCCAATTAATGTGAAAGTGAGCTTGCTTTTCTTCACTGTCAGACATACGTATTGGTTTTCTTGGTCAGGCGACACTGGGTGATGGACATACGTAAGATCACGTCGCATGAATACGATGATCTTGCTGCATTCTCCGTGGGTGGCGGACATGAAACATTCATACCCGGACAGTCTGATGTTATCTGATAGGGGCTCGCAGATGACCATGACTGGGAACTTATTCGTGAACACAAACTGTCGAAAGTCCGACATGCGTGACTTCAGTCCTCTGGCGTTGCACTGAAATATCGACGCGTTTCGGACTTCGTCACGAAAGACGGCTTCTGGAGAGCCATGATTTTAACCAAGAGCTGCAAGTACTGGACTCAAAGTGTCCAGCACCTGTAGTGCGCTTTGCGCAGACGAAGACTTCATGTTGGTAAGTATAACACGAATGGCACTCATCAGCGACCGCAGAATGTTGATGACCTGGAGATCATCAGCCAGCGTCGCTTCAACAGTTGCAGAAGTCGTCAAAGTCGGTGCGTTTTGAGGTAACTTAGCAGGGATTTGTACCCTCGGTAGCTCAGGCCATTCTTCAGGACGGGCGAGCCTCTCCGCTTTGTTTGCTTTCCTTGTATCTGTCTTGGTGGCGCAGTGTGGTGATGCGGCAGTCCTTCTGACGGTAGCTGGCGTGTACCTATCTGCAGTTGCGGAAATTCGTGAATGTTTTCGGTGTCGATGCCGACGTCGCCGAACGGCGGTAGCAGCCTCTCGATGCGTTGAATTATCCCGCACCATTCGTTTCAGAATCGTGAATTCCTTCCGCATCCGCGGGCAATCCTTTGATGAGGCCTTGTCAGGACCACTGCAGTTAGGGCACTTTAGAACATGTGCGCTGCAGGCGTCTTCTGAATGGGACTCAGAGCACCGCGGGCACACGACGTTGTTCACGCAGACACCCTTCACGTGGCCAATCTTGCAACACTTGAAACACTGGAGGGGCTTCGGTACGAATGGTCGTACTGGATGGCGGACATGTCCTACTTTGACGTGGGAAGGAAGACTGTCTCCTTCTAAACAAAATCTTCACGCAGTGTGTGCTTCCCAATCTGGAAATCCTTGTAATGAAATTGCCTTCTGTCGTTGGCTTTATCAGCGTTAGCAAGTCGTCATTAGGAATGGCAACGTCGACGTCATAAATGACGCCCGCAGCACCATCGCCGCCTGTAGGGATCATTGATCGCGCCTTTAAATTGTCGATATCAGTTATATTACGTAGGTGTTGTAGGACGCTGCGATGTAAGACATCAACTGCCAGGACATTTTTCCGCGAGTTTATTCGCACGTCTTTAATCTCATTTGGTGCGATTCTCTCGAGTAAGGAAGAGAGGACCTGCCTGTTGAGGAGCCGCAAATTGGTCGCCGGGTCCACGGGCATAAAGAGCACAGTGTGCGGCCAGCGCAGCGGTGCACTCTTCACGGTAAAAGCACTTGGCGACGAAGATGCCTGCAGTAGTCTTCTTTTCGCTGATCTGCTCATCACGACCTGGAAGTCATCGTCTGACGAGTCGTAGCTGTCCGAACATATCTCAGTGGCCTCGCCGTCTGTATCGCTTGACGCACTTCCACGTTTCCTGGACGCTAGCCGACCTGACGGCTGCACATCAGGGAAGTCCTCGGAGATTTCTTCATCCATTGCCGCAAGGAGGGAGCGGAAGCTCCCAGAAATGCAGGGAAACAAAGCGAAAAAGCGGAGACAAAAGTACAAGCGTTCTATCAAAGAATCACTTCGTCTTCCTGATGATGATGATGATGTCCTTGATGAGTTTGGCGCTTACCCACTCGCGGGGATTGGCCAAGAGTCGGGCAGACTTTGCTTAAGTGTGCAGAAAATGGAGGTAACAACCTAAAATTTTGTTACATGAATTTAGCCGAGAGAAAATCGAAACGGTTCAGTAGACTGTCATGCTACGTAGAGGAAAAAAAATTATCTATAATATATCAATGCGGCAATAGAGGAGGAATAAATAGAATAGTATGGTCATCAATGAAATCGGTTTGGTTCAAGAATAAATTTTTCTAAGGCGAAGCACACATTCCTGTGTGAGTGCCCAAGCACAGACGCTCCGAAAGACAGTAGTACCGGAGTGTTCAATGGCAGGCCAAGCTGTCGCACTGTAATTTCTAATGTCATTTTCCTCACGGAGGAAAAACGCCGGCATTCCAGCAAGTAGTGCTCAATCGTCTCTAATGCATTGCAAAAATGGCACAATGGGGTTCCTTGTTCCTTGTGTAGACCAGTTCCTTGTGTAGGTATAAGTTCAACGTAGGTATACGGCAGCGTGGCCTCGTGATGGACACTTCAAATTTTCGTGTTTGGAAAAAACATCTCTGTGCCAATGGTATAGAAAATGTCGGTAATCCACAGAGTTGGTAATTGCGGAGCCTGATACTGCCTGCATAGTGACACTCCTGCGAAATCTAGCAGCAGTAACATGAGCAGTCGGAGGGTAATACGGGAGAATCGGGCCACTTATCGGTGCCTTGGCTAGAGAATCTGCCATTTCATTCATAATTAGTCCTTTATGGTCATGGGCACCCAAATAAAACGCACGCTTCTCAAGTACCCAGGCACCAATGAATGAAACGTCCTCATTGCGCGAGAATCACGAGAAGCAGTAAGGGATGAGCACAATGATCGGCGATTATGACAGCTGACGTAACTGATGGTCCTAATTTGCGTAATTCCAGCACCACTGCGATAAATTCAGCTAAATAGGTCGGCATGAAATGCGGTAGCCGAAGACAAAATGTCCCATAAAAAATCAGGGAAAATATTCCTACACCTGACTTTTCTTCGCACTGTGAAGCATCTGTCGCAATTACAATGTTTGTTTGAAGGCTCTTCAGATTATCTTGCAATTTAGCGTATAGAATACCATATGGAAGTAATTTTGCATTATTAGGAACGATGTCATCGAATTGAATATTCGTGGTAACAGCTCTGTCAGGAATAGGAAGGACATCGCATATGCGCACGTCCAAGGAACTAAGTAATTTTTGTACGAATGTAATTTGCGGAGTATGTGATCGCGGTCAGTTGACACCAAAAAAGAACGCAGGCTGTGAAATAAATATTGTTTGGGGATGTCGCAGCGGTGATTCATAAATTCTCAAGAACGTCTGCACTGTCAAAAGCCGGAGCCTGCACGAAATAGGAGGAACACGGTAGTCTATATATAGAACAGAATTTGCAACAAATTTAGGAAGACCTAAATACAAACGTAATGCTTGTCTTTCAAAGAGGATTAGAGGACAGGACATGCAGGCTGGAGCTCCAGAGAAGACCACGCAACCAAAATCCAATACAGCGCTATACGATATGACGTTAGGTGTGTATCCCTTTTCAATCCTATTTGACGATTGATCAGCCTACGTAATATCCCGATTGCACGGGTACATTTTCCAGTCACATGATCTATGTGTGGGCGCCAGTTGAGAGAGGCGTTCTAAATCCTTCCAAAGTATTTAACAGACTCTACCTGTGGTATGTCTTGAAGGTGGTAAGACAATGAGATGTGAGCTGTGTCATGAATCGAAAAAACGAGAATAGCACATTTGCTGGAGTTGAGTATAAAGTGATTAACGTCTAACCACCTCTCCAGAGCACAAAGTTTGCAGTCGTTGGTATAGCCTCTGGATGTAGTTTGCAGATGCGAAAAACGCAATGTCGTCTGCTTAAACATAAGTAGTTACTTCTTGATGACAGGGAAGTGTGCCCATGCGAATATTAAGAAAGCACCGGGGAAAGAACTGAGCCTTGCGGTACACCTCTAGTTTGTTTGTACCTAGAAGAATAAAAGCCGCTTTTGCAGCAATGGACTTTTCTTTCACCTAACAATTAGTGAATACACGATACTATGTACCCAGGAACATCGCAGGATGCTAACCGATTTATCAATACAGTGTGCTCCACGGTATCGTATCCTTTAGCGATATCGAGCGTCACTAAGGCAGCGTGTATTGCAATGAGGTCGAGCGAGTTGTATTCGGCTTTCTAAGTCGACATGGGCATGCCAGATGGAGCAGCCAGCTCTGCAACCAGTCTGACAGGGACTAAGAATGGTATTATCGTCATTAAATTTCATGACACGAAGGTGAAGGAGCCTCTCAGATAATTTTATTACGTTTGACGTAAGCGCATTCGGCCTAATTAATGTTCTCTTATACATACCCTTCCGCTTGTTTCTTAAGCATCATTATTACTTTGGCAAGCTTCCAATGCAACGGAATCCAAGCATATTTAATTGAATAATTTAGCAGGTTTAAAAGAAAGTTAGGCGATTCCTGTAACAATATTTTTAACATTGCATTTGTGACTCCGTCAGGGACCGGGGCTGCACTCGGCAAGCATAGTGCAGTCTCATTTAGTGCAGATAAGGAAATTGAAGTAAAGCTATCTCAAGGATCTAATGCAAAATGAATAGCCGAGTGAATATCCAGGCCGTAAATGAATAGTCAGGCCGTAAATCGCTTTTCTAAGCCTTTGGCAATCCATTCTAGGGAGGCGCTCAATTCTTGATGGGTCAAAACGATCGCGTCTAATGCTAAGGGCGAACAAGAGTGAATCACGAAGAAATGCGAATAGAGCACGCTTACTTATTTAATTTTATGCATAATCGTAATGCTTAATATCATATTCATCTTTGGCTCGATTAACAGTACGCTTAAATACACCAGGAGGAAACTGATAATTGTTCCAATTTGTCGGGCACTGATTATGCAGAAATGTTTTCCAAGCGGATTTTCTTTTTCTATAGTCCTGCGTACACTCATCATTCCACCAACGACAAGCAGTGCCTTTAGCCGAAGGGATGAGAAATTCAGCTTACTTCCGGGAGCCCTCTAGAATTGGGCAAATGGTTGAAGCGATTTCTTTATCATTGACATTGGCAAGTTTGGAAACGGCTGAACGCAAGGAACTATTAAATTTCTTATGGTTCACAAATGTGCATGCCTGGTATTTTAAAGATGTTAGTGGACAAATGATTTCGAATGACACAGGAAGATGATCACTGTTGGTCGCTGAACCAACCGCTACCTACGACGAAACATTGATGCCAGAGCTACAAAATGTTAAATCTAACACCGAACGAAAGTTACCTCTAGCAAACGTTACTTTTCCAGTGTTCTGACATGAAAGGTGACTATCAATAGTCCCATCCCATAGTCGCTTACCGCACAAATCTGACCCGCCGTGGTTGCTCAGTGGCTACGGTGTTGGGCTGCTGAGCACGAGGTCACGGGATCGAATCCCGGCCACGGCGGCCGCGTTTCGAGGGGGGCGAAATGCGAAAACACCCGTATGCTTAGATTTAGGTGCACGTTAAAGAACCCCAGGTGGTCAAAATTTCCGGAGTCCTCCACTACGGCGTGCCTCATAATCAGAAAGTGGTTTTGGCACGTAAAACCCCAAATATTATTATTACCGCACAAATCTGTTTTTAGCCCCCCCGACACGTCATGCGAATTAAAATCCCCTGCAAACAAAATTTCTTTTCTACACGCAGCCACAGCATTATTAAGTTGACGCGTACTTTGCACTTAAGACGACGTCCTACCAGACCATCACTGACGTCTGAGCTTTCGGACAGGGACGTATAGTGTGTCGGTCACCCGAACAGACCTGTGTTGAAGACCTGCTGAAATGCATTTCATTCGCTTCCACCCCGGTGAATGCTTTATTGCGCCTCATCTTGCGTCCGCCAAGGGTCTCGTACGGGGCGCAGACTCCTGATTAAGTCCCACTGAAGTCCTGGACAAGCTCTCCGCAGCAAGCGTCATTGCTATTTACCGTTGCAATCGGCCGGTAAATAACGAGAGGATTCCCACGGAATCAACATATGCAGCGTTTGTGGGGACATCATGTCCGTCAGAAATAAACGTGTGGACACCGTTAGTGTCACAGATATAGAACTTGACACTCGAGCTCCCAAACGCATGGGATCCGCAATTTCTACAATTATGAAACCAAAATAAAAAAATCTGAATTTTGCGGTATCGAAGTCCGCGCAGCATGTATGGGATAATCCGACGCTGTAGTCCAGTTGCCACAGCATTGCGTTGCTGTGCTCAAGGTCACGGGTTGGGCCTCGGCCGCGGCGGCCGCATTCTGAAAGGGTCAGAAGGCAAAAACACTCGTGCACCGTGCATTGGGAGCACGTTAACGAACCCCAGGTGGCCCAGACTAATCCGGAGCCCCTGCCCCCGTCCCTATTCAGCGTGCTTGATAATCAGTACAAGAGTGCTCATTTAGGCGTGCTGATTGAGCGTCTACATACCAAACGAACAGCTCAGACGAGCAGGACTATATGGGGAGACAGCGCCAGTGTGGGCGTCCTCCCTTACTCCTGTTTGTAGAAATACAAGCAAAACAGAAGTACAGCGGCAGATGGAGGCTTGAAGTGACGAGCACTCGTCGAAGAAGGAGTGCCGCTGAAGACAACGTTTCGACAAGTCCCCGTGTCGAAATGTTGGCGCCAACGACATACCTTGCTCAAATACTGCTCATCACTTAGTGCTATTTGCTTAGTATCTCAATGCTCACAATCAGGTCGTTATTTTGGCGTGTAAGGACTCTAGAAGTTAATTTTTTTCTATTACGTATCGGTACGTTGGCCTTTACAAGGTTAACATTTCTCTTCGCCGTCTCCGCTCGAGGTGCCTTGGAACGCACGGCGCGAGCGCGCACATCTTCGCGACGCGACGCGTGCAGGTGACGCGGCCGACGCGCTGTGACCGCGGGCAGCCGTCGTCGTCGCCGTCAGCCGGCGGCGTCGAGGTCGGTGACCTTTAAAAGGAAACGGCATCGCCGCGCGCGAACGCGTACCGCGGCGGCGGCGCGCGCGAGAGAGAGTGGTCGAGATCTTCGACGACGACCAGCGTCGACGACCCCTTTCAGCGTCGGCCAGCCGGCACGATTGCAAGCCGTGCCGTACTTGTAACACATCCTGACGTCCACAGCACGAACTCAATGCGCTCGATGACGTCACGAGGCGAGGGCGCTGACGCGCGCGCTGTTTTCGCCGCTCGATTGGAAGCGAAACGAACCACGATGCCGCGCGATCGAATCGAACGTTAGTTCGAACGTCACGTGGGCTCCCTTAGATCTTCCATTTAGAAACCGGTGAAACTTCAACGCATGATTTTCGATGCGCTGATAGCTAAAGATTTCGATGGAAGTGCTGGAAACTTAACGCAATGCCCTTAGTACAGCGTTTTTGATGGGCTGGTGGGAATATTCAGTTGTCGGCAGGTCAGCAAAAAACAAAAAAAGAAAGAAAGACGAAATAAGTACCACACTAATTATATTACTCGATCGCCATTTCAGTCACGTTCTCTTGCACGAGCGCGCTCCTCTTCACCAGAAATTAATGTGAACGCGTTGTTTTAATTTTATTTGATGCGGCATGACCTTCAGGCTTTGTAGGGTTATAAACAAAACTCCACAGTGTATTCGCAAACCAAGATATGTAAAAGTGCCAAAGGCATACGGTCGTCTTCAAAAGTTTGCGAGGTGCGGGTTCAGTGAAACAGCTGAATTTTCAGCCCACTTATCGCGTGCAGTAAGTAAAACCGTACAACACTTTGCTCGCAATGCACACTCGGACATATATGTACCGCAAATTTACCACACCAGACGGTTTCCATGTAAGCACGGGGTATGACTCCCACAAGTGCGCATTGATATAGCGCATAAATTAAGCCACAGTTGCGAATGCAGGCGTATCTGGAAACGGCAACGAGACGTTCTGACAGCCATTTTTATTTGGTCCACGTTCTAACTTGAGTTGACAGTGCGCCCAGTTATAGACAGGTAAAGAGAGAGAGAGAGAGAGAGAGAAACCGCCGTGCTTTGTCAGCGTTCGTCAAGAGAAGACTCCCGAACTAATACTTCTCCAAGTTGGCTTTTACATTGGCTTGTCCGGTGGACTATATATATACTATACTACCACTGACGGTATACTCGGCCGCTGCACTGGAGAGAGAGAGAGAGAGAAAGAGAGAGAGAGAGATAAACTTTATTTGGTTCCTTCAAGGATTTAGCGTCTCGAGGTCTCCGTCGTCTTCTTGGGCGCCGGCGACTTGGAGCCTCTTCCGGCAAGGGTGGGCCCCTATTCCAGGGCTCCACTGAGCCTAGCTACCCCACTGGAAGAGCTTCCTATCCATGCGCCATATAACTGATCCCTGACAATATCGTGCCCCAACGCCCAAAGTTAGCAGGCACACGCGTCTGTAAGACGAATGTGTTGTTATGTGCATACCCGCCATTCAATCGCGCCCGCCGCCCTTGCACATGAACGCACCCGCGACGAGGTCAAGAGCGAGCAGCTCGACACATCTCGCGTGAGCGCGGCGAGGCCTTGAGCGAAGCAGGCTGGGAACCAGACCGCGAGGTGCAGAACAATAGCGCGGGGGGTGTGCTGCCCGGCGTGCAAGAGCACATCGCGGTTGGTCCCGCACTTCCTTCCTTGGGCTTTAACATTCCGAGGATGGTGGGGGGGGGGGGGGGGGGGGCTTCGACGTGCAGTGCGCCGTTCCTTCCTTTATGTGCGCGCACAGAACAACGAATACTCACTATATATGAACAGTAAGCCAGACTTCCTCGGCCTTCCTCGGCGGCTGCGCTCATGCGTGCCGCGTCTGAGCGCTCGCAAGTGAACTACATAAAAAAAAAAAAAGACGCCTGGGTATAACGTGATTCGGGCTGTAGACGTTGGGAACCTCCACACGTATGTATACGGCGTCATGTCATAGCCCGCGGTGTGCAGCTTCTGGGACGTCAAATGTCCCAATTTGCACATTTTTTTTTTGCCCAGTTTCCATCGATTAGAAGGGCGATAATAAATCCAGACGAACAATACCAAATCGCTTCACAGTGGACGTGTTAGTGTGGAAGCTTAAAGTAAAAATTAAATTATGGGGTTTTACGTGCCAGAACCGCGATCTGATTACGAGGCACGCCTTAAGGCTCAATCACACCGGCGACTTGAGGAGGTCGCGCGACCATTTGCGACTCGCGACCAAAAAAAACGACCGTAGGCGACTGATGTTCACACCGGCAAGCCCGGCTGAGCGCGACCCGCAAGTCACAATCCCGGAGATTATTGTTCTCAGCGAGAACTCCCGGAATCTACGCGGAATTTGCCGTGACGAGGGAGCAGGCCGGATGTAGACACATGGAAGATCACTTCCGGTGCGCCGCTGTTTGGTTTATCAGTTTGCGACCACGGTCGAGCGACTGAAAAATCGAGCAGCGAGCGACTGGCCCAAAATGGTCGCTTTTCAAGAAAAGCGACCATTTGCGACTGGTCGCTTTGCGACCAACTTGGTAGCGCGACCACTGTCAGTCGCCGGTGTGAATGAGCCTTTAGTGGGGGACTCCGGATTAATTTTAACTCAGCAACTGTTTTTTTAACGTGCATCTAAATGTAAGTACATGGGTGTTTTTGCATTTCGCCCCCATGGAAATGCAGCCGCCATAACCGGGATTTGATCCCGCGACCTCGTGCTTAGCAGCGCATCGTCAAAGCCTTAACTAAGCAACCTCGGCGGTTAATGCGGAAGCTTGGCTTCACTAAATGGCAGCTATATTCCGATATTCGACGATTACGTACGTCCTTCATACATGGTCGCTGGTATTTTTTGTTTCGTTTTTTCTTCTTCTCACTCTCTTTTTGGAGACTGGCGCAATTTCAGTCGCAAGTGCGGCGCCGAATAAGGACATGGCAGCAATGACAACAATACATACATACATACATACATACATACATACATACATACATACATACATACATACATACATACATACATACATACATACATACATACATACATACATACATACATACATACATACATACATACATACATACATACATACATACATACATACATACATGACAGCGCTAGCTAGCACGAGAGAACGACTAGCAGTGTTCCTCTTCTCTCGTGATATGCATAAGTCTGCAGTCTAATGAGAATAGCACCCGGTCGGATTCTGCTTAAAATACCACGATCATAAACGCAGTTATTATTAGTATAGTACTGTGCAATTTATGCTATACTCGGCTGTACTGCGGATGTGAGAAGAAAACCTGCAGAGTGATGCTAAATATGCTTGACATGATGAAAAAAATCATGAGCCATTCCACTCTGTGAAGGTGGTTGACCAGCGAAGCTGTTTAGCACACGATACGGAGGTGACATAATTTTGAACATACCTACGAACTCATTTATTGTCCTAAACGGTGGTCATTATTTCACTCCCAACTGCTATCACATTCTTTGATAATGTCACATCGATGCACGTACGCCGCTGTGTGGTAGGTTGGGCCGGATCGGTGGGACCTCGCAAGGGACATGTTTGCAACACGGAACGTGTAAAACGCCCCCTTTTCGGTATGGACACATCCACATTGAAATCAGCGACAACCACAACAGGGGTAGCGTCATCGCAGCTAATTCACGTAGAGTGAGTAGCCACGAACCTTACGGGACTAGGAGTCATTGCATTGTTTTGCTTGCTTACGGAGGTATGAGCCATTGGTGATGATAGTTTTTGTTCACGGTGAGCAAAAATGCACGGAGGCCTAATCATATATACAGCTTGGCTGTAAAAGTCGCAGTTTCGCCCGAAAGGTGAAGCATCGATTGCGATAGCAAATTAGTGGACAGCTATACGAAGTACGTTTTATTGGCCGTATAAAGTTGTAACCATAGGCATACTAACTAAATTAACAACCATGGTGTCACGCGCGCACAAGCAAGCGTTAACACATCTCACTCGATGACTGCGGACACTCGCTGTCAGAACGCTGGAGTGACCAAGCGCGGCAGCGGCAGCGAGCGAATTGACCTTCGTGCTGCGTCTCGCACTAACGCGAACAAGCCGCGGAAACAGCGCGCGGCGGACTCTGTCCCCGTCGCAGATGGCTTTCAACATACAGCGGCGGCCGCCTGGGCCACCCAGAGTCGAACACTCCCCCCCTCCCCTACCTAGCGCGACGGAAGACGGCGCGCTTCCTCCCCTCTTCCCTCCCTTGCGTGCGCGAGATTGAGCCCCGATCGCCGGCTCACCCGCGCACGCTTTTACTCGCACATACAGCATACGGCGCGCGGCGACGATTTTATCGCCCTTGGACTTTATGCTGAACCTCACGGCGACGCCGACGGCAGCAGAAATGCGCCTGGAGTGTCCACATCATTGCTATCGCAGTAAAACTCGCCGCTGTATGGTCGAACCCATTGTGAGACATAACTTTGTCGCGTTTGCGCGCAGCAGCGGAGGCAGGCAGCGCGTTCGCATGGCGGCCACTCGGATCCTGGCGCCCCCTAACCAAGACGGCGGCCTCGGCGGCGGCGGGACGCTGCCCGAGGAGCTCCAGAAGGTGGCCGCCGAGGAACTCGGCGAGGACGCGCGCAAGCGGGACCTGTGCCTCGTCAAGCTGCGCAACCTATTACAGGGTGAGTACACCGTGCTGTACTACAGCGGCGACGAACAGCATGTACAGATGCTCCTTGTATAGCTACAGCGATGGAATTATAAGGGCCTTGTAAGACATGCGTCTGGGAAAAGCGGCAGGGGAAGATGGAATAACAGTTGATGTAATTAATGATGGAGCGAATTTTATGCTTGAAAAGCTTGTGGCTCTTCATATACAATGCCTAACAACTTCGAGTGTGCCAAAGAGCTGGAAGATCCCCAACATTATATTAATCCACAAGAATGGAGACGCTAAAGAATTGGAAGAAATATAGACTCGTTAACTTACATTCAATATTGCATGTTATATTCACCATGACAATATGGGCAACACTGGAGTTCAATCGGCCGAGACAAGAGGCTGGCTTCAAAAAGGGGTGTTATGCAAAGGATCACATGCATGCCATAAACCAGGTAATTGAGAAATCTGCGAAGTACGGCGGAGATAGCGCCTATGTCGCGTGTCTTATGTGTCCGCGTTATCTGGCGCTGTCACCCATATGTATGAAAGGTTGTCTGTACGTGACATCACTTGTTACGTGAGTGTTTTCTATATAGATATGCTGCTGACATGAAATAAAGGTTGTTATCATGCCCACCATCGGAGTGTGCGCTCTGTTCCTTCCGGCGGCTAGTCCGGCTACGCTCGGCATACAGCAAGGGATGTAATACAAGTACAACCAAACTCTTTATATGGCTCCTGTACGTTATCAAAAGGCATTTAATTCAGTAGACATACCAGCAATCATGGAGGCATTGCGTGCTCGAGCAGTGCGTACAGGGGGCATACTCAAATATCTTGGGAAATATTGACAAAGACTCCATAGCTACCTTAGTTCTCCACAAGAATTGTGAGAAAAAGAAACCTACCAAGAAAGGGACCAGGAAAGGAAACGCAATCTCTCCGATGTTATCCACTACATGCATAGAACAAGTACTGAAGCTATTAGACTGGGAAGGCTTAGATGTGATGATCAAAGGCGAGTATCTCAGCAACCTTCCGTTTGCAGATGACATTGTTCTGTTCAGCAACACTGGGGATGAAATGCACCAAATTATTGCGGACATTAATCGAGAAAGTGTATGAGTGGGGTTGAAGATTAATATGCAAAAGACAAAGACAAAAACAAGGACACACACACACGCAATACTTAATAGCCTGACAAGGAAAGAAGAATGCATTATTGCCAGTCAGCCTCTTTAGCCTAGAGTAAGTAAGGTTACTTACTCACAAGGGACCCTGATCATTAGGAGGAAATTTACAAAAGAACAAAAATGGGTTGGAGTGCATACGGCATACCTCCCCCCCCCCCCCTCTTGCCAAATTCCTTACTGGAAGCTTACTACTGTCGTTGAAAGGAAAAGGGTACAATCATTGCGTTCTACCCGTGCTAACATATGAAGCAGAAACTTGTAAATTAACAAAGAAGCTCGAGAGCAAGTTAAGAACCGCGAAAAAAGTGATCGAACGAAAGAATGTTAGACGTAACGTTAAGAGACAGCAAGAGTGCGGTGGTCTACCGGAGAGCAAACGGCGACAGCCGGTTTTCTAGTTGAGATTAAGATAAAGAACTGGAGCTGGGCAAGCTATGCAACGCTTAGGGCAGATAACCGGTGGACCATTAGAGTTACAGAATGGCTCCCAAGGGAAGGGAAGCGCAGTCGAGGA